>NC_079897.1:663209-670717 GCF_024868665.1 Triplophysa rosa
TAAGACAGTCGAGCAACTAGAAGCCTGTATTAGACAAGAATGGGACAACATTCCTATTCCTAAACTTGAGCAACTTGTCTCCTCAGTCCCCAGACGTTTGCAGACTGTTATAAAAAGAAGAGGGGATGCCACACAGTGGTAAACATGGCCTTGTCCCAACTTTTTTGAGATGTGTTGATGCCATGAAATTTAAAATCAACTTATTTTTCCCTTAAAATGATACATTCTCTCAGTTTAAACATTTGATATGTCATCTATGTTGTATTCTGAATAAAATATTGAAATTTGAAACTTCCACATCATTGCATTCTGTTTTTATTCACAATTTGTACAGTGTCCCAACTTTTTTGGAATCGGGTTTGTATAAAGTTCTGACGCTGATTACATCTGAGGAATCACCTGTTGTTAATAACAAAGTAACCTCGAGCTAAAGTGACAGCTTCGTGCTAAAGCAAAAGCTAACATCGACAGGGATTTTGAGAGTTGGCTCTGACATATAAAAAAGATTGCATTAACAGGTATGATGTCACTATCGTGATTTATTTTTTAAAAGTCTTTGTTTCATGTAGTCAAAACAAAAGCGGCAGATATTGTATGTGTTCAGACGACATGTTTCAGATATACTGTTTTACTTGTAGGACGTAAGCTAGGCGGTATTTTCCATGTTATTTACAGTTTTAGTCTACATCAGGCACGACTCGACATCAAACGTTAGAATTGATTCTATATTAGTGATGTTTTATAACGTTTTGCGTTGTATAGATACGGTCACGTGTTACTGTCACGTTGATGTAATGAGCAATAAAACATACTGTCAGACAGATTCTGGCAGATAACGTTTGACTATTTCTGATCGCAACGCGGGTTGTATGTCTGGATTTAAAGACTGTAGCGGTCGGAAAGAGGTGTGTTTACGTAAGGGATAATGTCCAGGCAGCCGGTTGTTATGGCAGAAATGAGCCCCGACAGTGTGATCAGGACGTGAAGAGGAGGGTCTTGTGTCACACTGAAGGGGCTTATTTCGCGATAACAGCCGGCTGCTTGTTCATTATCCAGAATTCCAGATTATTACACGGCCACGTGCCACATGAGAAAAAAAATGGACAAAAAATATGAATTTGAAACATCTATTCACCTGTGATGGACATGAAAAATCACATGTTCACAGTTATCTGTGTGCAGTAATGAATGTTGAACCCTTGACAGGTGATTTATATGACGTGTGATAGAATCTGATATTAGCGTGACATTCATCATATGCAGACTGTATTAACTGACTGATGAACATGTTAATGAAAACTGATCCAGATGATTTATCAACAACACATTCATTCTTTCCTCATATGCTGTCAATTGACCTTTTGACAAACAATAACTAAACGAATTCTATCCACCCTGTATTTTATTTGTTTAAACAGAACAATTTTACAATCACTAAAAGATTATTTTTTATAGAAAAAAAGTACATTTATTTCAGTTGGACGCTACAGATGAACGAAGCCACGTCTGCTCCATAAAGCGCGTGCTGTGCAGTTTCTTTTTAAAGTCAGGCGCGTCAGGACGATGGCGGAGACAAAAGGGCAAGAGAAGGTTTGTTAGTACTTCATTCATTTAATATCAGGGAATTTGTCTTTGTTTTATTGTTATTGTGTGTTTATTAAAATAACAATTATTGTCTTTTCTGTTGTCACGCTTGTATTATGTAATATCCAACTTATTCGTTTTTATTCATAAAACTACGTTTTATTGTTTATGGATTGTTTGTTAGGAATAAAAATGAGCAAACATTTTGAGCATCATTTTGTTAAAAGAAAATGTAAGATGTAAAGATCTAATGTTAAAGATCAAAAATGTTGTCAAAAGTTTATTAGTCGGTGGAGAAAACATTCATCCCTAAATAATACAAAATGCATATTTTCCCACTTACCCCGATTACAACATTTAGAACATTCTGATTGCTGCAAAAGCTCGGAGAAGATTTTCTTTATCCAGCGATCTCATAACGTTGCGTTTAATGCCATGGTGGCATATATTTCAATTTAAAATAACTCTTACAGGATTTTTTAGCCCCTTATCTTGAAACTAAAGTTTCATTTTAAAATCATTTTGATGACACTGTTCCCTCAAGTCCCCTTAACATTTCCCCTGGTGCATGTGGGAAAACTCTCTTTTTCCAGTGTAAGCGGAGGCCTCTTCTGTTGAAACGGGTGAAACATAGCACAGGCCGCTACTGACCACAACCCTTTTTAAGGCATCTAAGAAATGTATAGAAAACCTTCTCCTGTGACATCACAGGGACGAGAAAAGATGTTCATTCTGTATAATCTGAATCTATGAGGAGCAGACGTAACATGTTCATGATTCTCTCTGGACACAGTGATTGAAACCTCCACTACACACACACACACACACACCTGTATCTGACCTGTCTCCTGAAGACATGAGATCATTACACCTTCAACACCACACATTTCATCAATGTGTCTGGAGGAGGAGAGAGGGTCTCATGAGGTCACTGAAGCCCATCTGCCCCCAGACGAATCTCATCCGGGGGTTCATGAGGGATCATGGGACTGTGAGTGGGTTCCTGCAGTGTTCCTCATGGGTTCCTCGAGCTCTCTGATGCCCTCAGCACATGTTTACAACACACACACACACACACACACACACACACACACACACACACACACACACACACACACACACACACACACACACACACTTACAGCTGACCGCAGCTCAAATCTGTGTCTGTTGTTGTTGGTCATGTATTTATATCTCCAGCTAGAGCTGTGAAGTATGACGATATAAAGCATGTGACAGCAGAAATGTAAAGATTTTGTGCTATCATTTCTATCACATTTATATACTGTACACAACTTTACATACATTGAGATCCAGAACAAAACATGGAGTTCCGTCAGTCATGACTGCTGAGTAATGAGCACGACACATAAAGAGTCTAAAACATCCACTTGACAACATGAGCTTTAAGTCTAATGTTACGTGACGTGAAGCTGTTTTCAGCTGATTTCAGACGTTGAAGTAAAGATGAAGTGCATCTGTGATGATTTTCAATATATAAACCAGATTCTACTCCAGTTTTACTTCACAAATGATTATATAGATTTTATTACGTTAGGGATAATCCACAGCTAGCCGTGCATTAAACTGTTTTCATGCACACCTTCCAGCCAAACAGAATTTACTATTCAAACAGACCATGGTATAGAAGAATTTAATACATTCATTATTTTCCATTACGTGTCAGAAGAACAATAGAACAAATGAAGAAAAATGAAAGGATGAAGAAGTGTAACAAATGTTTAGGGTTTTTATGAGTACGCACAGGGCCCTTGGGCCGGCCGGAAAGACGTTTTTTCTGCGTTTATTCATTACCTTTGTTTTACAGTAATATTCAAACAACTATCAAAAACCATGCATCATTTGAAAGCTAATGTTATGAACTTATTGCAATTACAATGCTCAAAAACAGGGCCGCTTGTTAAGAGGTTAAATAACATTTGCAATTGATTTTTGGTCAATATTAAAGATATCATTATATTTTCACAGAATGTTTTACAGGGTTTTCACAGACTGAGTCACAATTAAAAGAGCTGAGAACCTGCACTGGTGGCGAGAAACGCTTTATTAATATTTGATCCTTTGAAAAGTTGAATTAATGTGTATTGCTAGCATGAAATATAAATATAATCATGCTACGCATCACATGGTACATTCTGGCAACAGTATAAACACACACAAACACACAATAGTGTGAATGTTCACTTTATGGTGTACACATGATGAAGTCTTAGAACACAAGAGAGCAGTTCATCATGTTTCAGCACACTTGTGGGGGTCATGAGGGGTTGTTCAGAGCCTCTGATGACAGATCGGCTTCTAATGACCCCGCTGGGGAGGCTGGCACGACTTCAGGACCACTGTAGAGCTGAAGCGACCAGCCGGAGAAACACGCCATATGCTGCGGACCGCCGCTCCAAATGCCTCTGAGGACACCACGCCACCAAAAATACAACAAAAATCTGTCCCGTCTGCATCACACCGCCTCTAATTGAGCGGAAGAAACAACGTCTGCTGGTCAATCTGTCCGTCTCGCTCGCTCACCGCCTCTCCATCTCTTTGTTTGTTTGATATCTCTGATATCTTCAGCTCTGATCTGTCAGTCTCAGCTGTCTGAGGTTTACCTTCAGCTACGACACTGATGACTGAAGCCCACACACCGTACATTTACACAACACATCACAACATCAGCGTGTGTCGGTCACGAAAGCTCTTAACCCAACCCGAGAGGTTCATTGCACTACAGCAGAGCGTCTGTGGGTGGATTTTTATTTTCGGACGTTTACTTGATTCGTTTGCAGAGTGTCTGTGAGAAAGGCTTACCGAAGTCGGCCAGTTTGAGTTCTCCCGTCTCGCTGATGAGCAGGTTTTGAGGTTTCAGGTCTCGGTGAAGGATGTGCCGTTGATGGATGTAGGACAGCCCTCGCAGTAACTGGAACAGGAACAGCTGCAGAAACAGAAAACAGACCCCATCAAAAGAAGAAAACGTCTGCGGACCTCCGGGACTCGTGCACAAATCAATATACATTATATAAATATTCATCAAACACGGATTCTTCATTTAGGGATGTTCTTTATTCTCATCTTCCATACATAAATCTACAGCCATATATATTCTACTTTTATAAGGCGTCTATTCTGAGTTCAATACACTTTGGGTTTGTTGGACAGCTGGAGTGAAGGATCGATGCACACGAACACATCTGAAGCAAAAGCCAAACCCACTAAACACCTCAAGCGTGACCCCCTGAAGAAATTGAAATAGCCTCTCTGTCTAATGAAAACTCTCAAAGTTTCAGCCAATTAACTGAAGCACAAAAGCGAGGAGTCGAATCAGAGAAGACACTGAGGTCAGCGGTGAAGTATTTTACAGTCCAGCGGTGCAGACGGTCACACGTAACAAAACACATTTCTCACGGCCCTCCCCTCTCATTACGAGACACACAATTTGTGGCGCAAGAGCATATTCACAATATATTTACAATGATTTGACGTATTATGTTGGTAAATATATATATTATACAGTATCTCACAGAAGTGAGCACACCCCTCACATTTGAGTAAATATTTGATTATATCTTCACGTGACAGCACTGAAGAAATGACACTTTGCAAATGTACACTGTTACACAAGCTGTACACTCACTACTTTACATTGTAGCAAAGTGTCATTTCTTCAGTGCTGTCACGTGAAGATATAATCAAATATTTACTCAAATGTGAGGGGTGTGCTCACTTCTGTGAGATACTGTAGTTGAGCAGCGAGAGCTCACAGTACGGCAAGCATTTAAGAGGACATAAGAATGAATAAATGTTGAGAGAATTTGAGAGATTTCTCAGTTTTAGGTGAACTACCCCTTTAAACCCGTTCCTGTCATTTAAAGTGAACATAACATAACATGCTTACGTTTATATAAAAGAGCGCAGAATATGACCAACTTGAATCTGAATCTTGCATGTGCTTAATGTCACTCAATCTTTGAGAAAGAGCATGGTTTTACAAAATAAAAGCCCAGTTGATGTTGATAATGGAAGTGTTGTTGTGGTGTTAGTTCACTCTTCTCTCTGGAGGTGACAGCCGGCTGTCATTATTCATTTATTCATGTAACGGGTCTCATTAAAGCCACCTCACACATCACGTGAATCAACACAAGCACACAGTCTGGCATTATAACAAGAACATGGTTATTTCTAGCGTAAACGCAGCATATGTACAGGAGCTCTGGACGGCAGCCCAGAATGAAGGGTCTGGTCAGGGACGTGCGCCTCCTCTCATCTCATCTCTCTGACGCTTGACCAGTAATTACATTAACAGCCAACGCCACCGGTGTTCTCTTTGAAATGATAATTTCCTCCAACCCTCCACACACAATCTAACGACTTCATGAGCTCCAGCAGTGAATGAAGAACACACATAAATCAGGTAACGGAAGTAATGGATGACATTAAACACATCGTGACTATGGCAAATAATCTTCACTTGAGCGTCTGTTCTGGACTGTTTGAAGTCGAGAGCTTCGCAAAACAACAGGACGATCGAGACACTTTTTATGTTCAGATCAACGGAACGTCAAGCAATCGAGCAGCGATCGGGTTTATAAGAACATTCGGTCTGAACTCAAAACAAATCCTGCCCAAAGATTCATCTGCGCATCTACACAAACATATGGACATTTATATTTGAACAGATGTTTCATGTGAAGTAGAAAATGGTCATTTAAAGATGAAGTAATGCAAACGAGGTTCTGTGTGCTTGATGTCTTCAGAAGCAAAACACAAAACATTTATGAGTGAACAAAACATTCATATTTTGAAACACATAAGAGTGCTAAATACAAAAATAATAAAAGCACATTAATAATGTTGGAACTCATTGGTTCTTGCATGTCTCCTGGCAAAAAATATCACATACAGTAAGTAGTCACGAGACATGCAAGACTTGTTAAAAACGAGCACTGATTGTTAAAAAACCTCAAAATATGAATGGACGTTTGTGCTTTTAGGAGCTTTATCATTTCGAGTCCCGTATTAGATAACATGATTTCATTTCAATTGATTATAATTCCATTTTAATCGAAACTATTTGTGCGTGTTCAACTGAAGAAACAAGGTCATATTCATTTAAGAGGACATAAGAATGAATAAATGTTGAGAGAATTTGAGAGATTTCTCAGTTTTAGGTGAACTACCCCTTTAAACCCGTTCCTGTCATTTAAAGTGAACTTAACATAACATGCTTACGTTTATATAAAAGAGCGCAGGATATGACCAACTTGAATCTGATTGGACAATATCTGTCCAAGTGCTTCATTTCAAGCATTAGTTCACCCAAAACATCATCCTTCTGTCATGATTTACTCGTTTTCATATTAAATCCACACAATAACAACAACTACACTTTACACATCTGTCAACATCCAAAAAGACAAAATAATAGCACCAACAGTCCACAAAGATAATAAGATAAGTAAGGAATAATTGACGACGGGCCGTTCAATTATCGAAAGTTAATGCACACCCCGAGGTGGTAATGCGGCCACGACGCGAAGCGGAGTTACACCTCGGGTGTGCATTAACTTTCGATAATTGAACAGACCGGAGTCAATTATTCCGCTTATACCACGGTCACAACACCACAAGACGTTGTTCCGATACCACAAGACGTTGTTCCGATGTTTTATGTCAAGACATGTGTATGGTATTTGTCCCGGAATGCTCTTGCTGGTAGAACTAATTTCTTACGCATCTCATCTGAAGGCGTTGCTTGAGCTGCATATGCAGTTTTCCGAGAGCGAGAGGAAGACAGACAGTGCACGTGCACACGCGTTTGCTTCACTGAGAGTGAAAAGACAAGTATCTATATTTGATTTGTTTTCGTCGTATTTAACACCCCTGTCGTATAAGAAAAGTATTAAGAGAAAAAA
>NC_079897.1:672570-706620 GCF_024868665.1 Triplophysa rosa
AGACACTTATCCCACGAGACGAGACACTTATCCTACGAGACGAGACGAGACACTTATCCCACGAGACGAGACACTTATCCTACGAGACGAGACGAGACACTTATCCCACGAGACGAGACACGAGACTGGGTTCACGGGAATGAGATGAGATTTTTTAAACTTTTTTATAGAAATCCTCAATGATGAAATATATAGGGGAAAATAGTATTTTATTCACCTTAAAACACAAAAAGCAGTCATTATAAAATCAACTTGTACTTTATGAAACCACTTAAACTTCTATTTTAATGAATTATATTATGCAGTAATAACAATATGTAAATACTGCAAAATGTTTTGTCACAAACTCATCTGACAGGCAGTAATTGCACAAAAAATATGCTTTGTTTTCCTATCAGTCGCAGTTTCAGTAAAGAGCTTTGGTTGTTTTCTCCATATGTTTTCTCTCATAGTGCTGGTGTTAGCAGAGGTCATATCACACTGTCAATCCTCCTTCCTCCACTGACTGAACCCTCATAGCATTCAGAGAAATAGTTAAAACTACATAAACACATCATGGTTTATGCTAACATTGCACATACTGTATGTAAGAGACAGATGATTCGTTTCTGAAGAGATTTGCCTGTGAATGTATTTAAAATAACATAACGTGAACTTGCAATTGCTATACTGTACTTGCGGTACAGTCGGCTCAGCTGCTGATCAGCCGCGTGCTCCCAAAGCTCTGCTGGCAAGCACGAACCGCCATAAACTAGTGCTTATGCACGAGGCGCTGCAGACGTGCGCGAACGTTGAAACCCATCCGACTAGCGTGTGTTTACATAAAAAACGTGGGAAAGTAGCACTGCGGGATGGAAAATCACGTTGTCGAATAGCCCGTCACTGTTAGCACATACATTGTGCAGTTATCAGCGTGTTCTGTACAGTAATGAAAACAGGTCACACCACAACAAAATGTGCACTCACACAAATGCTCCCAAATATATTTTGAGGTCACACAGGTTAAATTTAGGGAGCATATGCGATTAAAATGCTCACAATTTCGAGCCCAACACCACATCATGCCTATTGCATGAGAATATTGTGTTCCCGCGAGACACATCGGATCTAGTCACAGCCCTACCATTAACCTCTCAAAGCTATGATCTGCTCTTATCCACCTGAATCTACAGAGAACTTCTGCTGACAGGTGACATGAAGAGAGAAAGAGAGACCACCAGTGCTCAACAACACCTCAACAAAATGACTGAAAACCTTCAGAAAATGGATCAGAGATGATCTGGAGTCTTCAGGTGAACATTCTCTCTCTCTCTCATGCTGTCATCAATGATGAATTCGTTTGAATTTCGATAAGGCAGCAAACATGATAAATACTTCATTATATAAATCCACAGTGGCATAAACCTGATGAATTCCATAAGCAACATGCGTTCACCTCCTCGCAGCGGCCTCATTCTCTCAATCTCTCCTCTCATAAACTCTCTGACACGCTCTCACATGAACCATGTCACTCCTCTCTTTCACAGCTAACCTTTATCAACACTGTCTATATCAGAATATCTCACCAGATGTGCACACACAACTCAAAAGTTATTCATGACACGAGAACAGAACATATAAAAACATGGATGAGACAAACACAGAGATTCAGTTTATGAGGCTGGGACATCCGTCTGTGATTCTGTCACTACTACAGGACAATTGTGAGTGACGTTTTGACTGACACATGAAAGTGACAAAGAAGAACCATGGACGAATGTGAAAATATTGAGCAGACGTGTTTGATATAGAAAACAGCTCAGGGGATCATCGGAACACTCAAACACACTTACAAATGTAATAAAAATGCCGTCTTTATGAGTAGATGTTCTTGAAAAACTTTAAGTTGTGTATAAATATTGGATTGTGTTATTAATATTAATCAAACAGCTAAGAGAACAACTCTGACTGTTATTTATCATTTCATTGAATACATTTAACAGCTTTAATATATCTAAACACACAAGCGTGCGGTCATCACTCTCCTCTCATTCATCAGACAAATAAACACACTATAATTTACTTGCGCTTATAAAAAATAGAAGTGCCAAAGAAAAACCTTATTTGGCCGAATAATTCCATAAAGAACCTTAAACATCTTTCTGTTGCAGAAAAGTATAATAAAGGTTCTTTAAAGGGATCCCTGGGTATAGAGAGATGTATGGCTTAAAATATCAACAATGACTTTATAAATGTGAAATGAAAAACTGCGTAACTGTCACTTTATTCATAAACTTTGAAAAAAGTATTTTAACTTGGATGCGCCATTTTTTTTGCGTCAAAATACTTGAGTGGTTGCACTGGCAACCTGAACCTGTTCTCTTAACGCTACGGCATACACGTTTTCCATAGATCTAAATATATACAGTATCAGTAAAATATGAGACGTCAAACATAAGAGATGTAAAAATACACAGGGACAGTAGGTGGCGGTGTGTCAGCCTGCCTGCCTGCCATAAAGGAAGAACGCGTTCAGTTCAGTAGCGTCTGCTCAAGGTAAACGTACATTAAATCACAGCTTTAAACCTCCGTCTTTAAGACAGTGAAGACTATTTAAGACATTATCATCCACTATTATCGTATCATAATACATTATGAGAATATACTGATAAAGACAGTAGCAAGATGCTAGCGTTTGGTTTTCTATTCTGGATTAGACGCGAATGTCAGCCTCCGTCAGCTAATGACCGAGAGAGAGAGACAGTATCAACATCAAACAGTCAAAATCTGGATAAAATGCCCTTTAAAATGGCAAAAAAAATATTGTTTATAATAAATTCACAAAGATTTTTTGTTATTAATATATATGTTTGTATTGCTTCTGACCAACAATATTAAAATGTATGAAAATAGACCAAAAAGCGTCTTAATTTCCTTTTTATTATTTTAGCATTGTTTTAATATATTTTTTATCTCACAAGCACCGTATATCTACAGAAAAACTGATTAGTGTGTCTGTGTTCAGATTGGCTGCCTGTGCGTGCAACCAGATGACGTCATCGAAAAAGAAAATGGAGGCCTCCTTAGGTTGAAATGAGCATTACAATAAGGGTTTTTTAAGGAAATGAAAATCTTTGATGCGTTTCTAACGACACATGCTAGTAGAGTAAGGATATTATAACGTATTAAGCCATACATAAGAGTGTCCTCTGCATGCGTGTCCTTTATTAACCATGGGCAGCATGAGTCTCTGACCGGCATTGAAAAATCCTTCTGAAAATGTCAAGTGAACCTGCACATGTCTGTCCCGTCTGTCAGTGGACGTGAAGCGGGTAAAATGGGTCACATTCTGAACCCGCTCCACTTCTGCTCTACTTCGGACTTCTGACAGACATCACGCTCATTCACTAACACAGCAGTGACAGACAAACACTTACCCTGACATTATCTGGATGAAGACCTCCGGGGTGTTTGTCCATGTACTGACACAGATCTGTGTGCTGCACAAAGAGAAAGAAAACACCACAAATCAGATGCGCGCACACACACACTGATTAAAATATAACTGCAGGTCACTTGGGATAAAAGCATCTGTCAAATGTATTCATGTAAATGAGCAGACACAGAAAAAACGAGTTGACTTGAACAGTGACAGATCTGTGTCACCCTTAAAATGTTCTCTATATAGACAGCACACTAGTCTTTAGAACAGAGACAGACAGAGCCTAGAAAGGTGACATTAAAGAGAACGAGATGGATGTCTTTTATAACTCCAAATATTAAATACATTATCATATAAAAAAACTAAACTATAATAAGAAACAGGGTTATTATAGTTAAATTATTCAAACTACATTGAAGTAAAATCAAACAAGGGTCTAAATATTATTTACAAAACAAACTAAATGAAAATGTGAAATCCTCAGCAATAAAAATGAAATATGTTTAAGCTGAGGAACAAAAAATGATTAACTGGAAATAAATCAAAATAAAGTAAAAGTAAATTGAACCAAAAAAGCAATTTATAAAACAAATAAAATGTCAAAAGCACATAACAAAATAGAAAACATTGTTTTAATTCAAAACATTAATAAAACTAGATCATTCTGATCAGAAATGTTGCAGCAGCAATGAACTCAAGCCGAGGCACAACACGGGAAATAAATAACAACTGAAGTAAAAGAAAGTTAAATGAAACCTAAATAGCCATATTTAAGAGTGATTTTCTTCTCTGCTCACAGTGACAGTAATGTGAATGTCAGGGGTGCGTTTGGCTTCATTGCTCGTGTGGTAGTGTGAAAGAACTACCCACAATCCTCTCTGCAGTCTTTTATTCTGCCCACAGACCCGCGGCGTTGATATTTACAAACACCCGCTGCCAACCACACGCCAGATAAACCTCTTTTCTTTCATGAATAATGCAGTCACGCGAGTCTGTCCGTCCGGCGCTTGTGTTTTCTCCCTCTCGTGTCAATCACAATTAACTGCTGGCTGTGGAAAATGAATTGATTTCCTTGTTGCAAAACTCCATTGGTTAGCAGCGTCGTGCAGCGCATGCAGAATACACGACACATTTTCTCCCTGAAATGAGTGTGATGAGATCGCAGCGGTGGTCCCAGATTCATATCAAAAGGAGTATCTCTCGACGGGCCGAGGCTATCACTGGCTAAGCCCTTGTCCAATCTTCATGTTTTGATTGTTTTGCTTTGACGCCCTGCGTGTTAGTTCAGCTCTCATGAATAAATCACACTCATCTCATTTAGCACAAGGATATCAATTCCAAGGGAAAATACAGATCAGCCGAGTTTGAAAGCATCAGAGCGGTGTCTGAAATGAGAATCGGCCACCAGAAAATCAAGTCTGCAAGTGAACACCAAAATCTTTCCCTACAGCGTTCAAATGAAACCACAACACTTCACACATTTATACACAATCCATCAAACACCTGACAATTCACACGACTGTCAACTCTACATACAGCACCTTTATTGCTGCCGGTACAGGTATCAGTGGAGGATTTGAAACAGGGATGGGTTTTATTGATTCTTATCAAAGGTATCTTGGTTTAGTTCGCAGGTCAATCAAACTCCAAATCTGACAAAAGTCCTATGAAAGCAGACGACAGACTACAGCCGGCGTGGCCGAGAGCTTTAGATGATCTTGACCTTCTTCTTCACACAGAACAGCATCATTAACAACACTGACATTTCCAGAGCAGACATTAAGACGCAGCGATACAGGACCTTTAAGAAATCTCTGGACAGCCGGTAAATGAAGTGATTTATTAAAGGATGCTGGGATGCACCTGCTCACCGTCTCGCACACAACACCATTACACAAACACATCTCTCTCTCTCTCTCTCTCTCTAACACAACCCTTCTTCAAAGATTATTTCACACAAAATCCTGCATGATGTTCTTTCCATGAAACACAAAAGATTTTTTTTTAATAACTTATTAGTTTGTCAATCCAAGTTTAATTAAGTTTCCTGCTTTTTTACGCAAAGCAGTCAAAAGACATCTTAGCAGTAGACACGTACAAAAATAAGAAAACGAAATAGTATGTGCAAGAAAAATAAGATATATAAATAAATAATGCTGAATAAAGCAATGTGCAGTATGTGATATGATAATGCCTTACGTTTCTTCAACTTGAACTATATTCAAATATATTTAACAGATTGCATGATCAACATACAAACACAACATCACACGTAAGGGCACATGCATGTGCCAACATTCACCTGTCAGTGTCCGATTCATTTTAAACCTTCTCTAGACATAACTTAATCATTCGGTTATTGAAAACCGTTGCAATATACATATTTGCAATAATTCAATCATTTGGATTGTGCGGCTCTAACCTGAACATGGTATTAAGTAGAGATGTAACGGTGTGAAAATGTCAGATCACGGTTATAGTGAACAACATTATCACGGTTGTCGGTATTGTCGCGGTTTTATTAACGTGTTCTGGAAATGTCAAAAAAGTACTGATGTAAACCTAATTGAATATTGTGTTTACCTGTAAATGTACTTTTGCTTGATTTACATCAAATAAATAACATGAATATTAGTCACGGCACGTTGGGGGCATGAGGTAAAAGTTTCCTAGATCAGATTAAACAAGCTTAAGTGAGTAAATCAGATTTTCATATCAACACAACACAATGCAGCAAATCATCCGTCTGCGAGTGCTGTGAGAAGTGAGGTGTGCTTTAGGACCCAGGAGAAAGCGACATGACATCTGCGCTCACAGCAGAAGAGAGTTTCAAACTCGTCACATGATCATTTCAAGAAAAATGAATAGAACTGATAAAGAAATATTTAGTAAACGTGTGTCAGTATGTCTAAATGTCCACAAATGTGGATTAAAGTCCTAATTAGTGAAGCAGTGCCATCACAAACTCACAGGAGCAGACGTGAATCAATAGGAGTGTCTGGCGTTGTTTTGTTTCACATGTCAAAATTTATAGCTTTCTTTGACGCTGGACAGGGATTTTCAAGCCGGAACACTGGTACGGTCATTCAAATATGAGGCGGTAATACTAACCGTTATTATCACATTCAACCGGTAATCGTTACATCCCTAGTATTAAGATACGTCACATGTATGAATAACAAACGCTCATAAATTCTGCTGCTGTAAATAACTGCTGCTTGTATTTTACAGGAGGAAGTCGTGTGGGTTTAAAACGACACGTGTAAACAATGACAGATTTTTGACTAAGACCTGGGGCTGTTTCTCTCATTGCAGGAGATCTGTGTGAAAACAGTGAGAGGTTCTTGTTGTCTTAAGGCCTGCGGGACGTCCCAGAGTGGGACTTTGAAAGCGTAGAAAAACACTTCTGAAATAAAACCTGCAGGCAGCCGCAGTGGCAGAACTGTAACATGGGGCGCGAGCGGCGGAGAGACGCTTCATACAGCAGTAACGCTGACTTTACATCTGTGAACACCACTCGCTCTGCTTAGAAACAAACACTGACATGAATATTTCAATGGAAGTACAGAAAACAAACACATGATCATAAAACAGAAGATAATGGGAATGTGCTTGATTTGTGTCAGATTTAAGTCTGATACTCACCACATACTCAAAGACCAGCGTCAAAGTCTCTTTAGTGTGAATGATGTCATGAAGCAGAACAATGTTTGCATGCTTCAGACCCTTCAGGAGAGACGCTGGAGGAAAAAACACACACACAAAAGGATGAAATATTAAAACACTCACAGCCATAAACACAGACATCAAACTCATGACCTCACACAGTGAACCTCAGCACGTCAAACTACACAAAAATCAGACAAATCTGTGTGTGCTCTGTGCTGTACGACTTCTTTTCTTCTGCAGAACACAAAAGAAGATACGGAACAACACGGAACCCCATTGACTTCCATTGTATGAACACAAAACCACAGAGACATTTCTCAAAATACCTTCTTTTGTGTTCCGCTGAAGAAAGAGACACATACAGATTTACAAACACACGAGAGAGAACAAAGAGTTAATATGACTGACGATTTCACTGCGAAAAATGACATTCGTACGAAGTGTCTTTGTCTTGTTTTGTAGTACAAATATCTAAACGTTCTTAAATCAAAATACAATGACTTGACAAGAAAAGTGACCTGAGATATTTGGTCTTGTTTTATGAAAAAGAATGTAAGAATTAAGTAAGTTTATGGTAAAAACAAGCAAATGGGGTCCATGGGGTGGGAAAAATAAACTTGAATTAGGTACTTGAGAAAAAGGTCAAACTAAATTCAAGTTTATTTTTCTCACCCCATGGACAGATTTTTTTGCTTGTTTTTACCATAAACAAACTTAATTCTTACATTCTTTTTCATAAAACAAGACCAAATATCTCAGGTCACTTTTCTTGTCAAGTCATTGTATTTTGATTTAAGACGTTTTAGATATTTTCACTAAAAACAAGACAAAAATGCTTAGTAAGAATGTCATTTTTTGCAGTGTTCAATATTGAACTCAAAACATTTCTCAACAAATGTACTCAAATTCAGATTATTTGACCTCTACAATCTACATTCATTTACACCTGCAGACTCTTCATGGGTTTCAACAAACTAAGCAATTTTAGGAGAAGCATCTGAGACTAAGTTGATTCTTGAATGAAACAGCAGAATGAATGTAAATCTGTATCAAATGTAAAGACGTGACACCACCGCAGGGACTCAGAAATCATTCTCGCTCGTCCTCGGGTGAATATTTCTCTCTATTGTTTCAGCAAATACGTTCTGCATCAACACAACAAAACATTAAAGTCTGTCCTCAGAAGTCTGCAACAAAGTGTTTGTGTAAATTGGGCTGCGTACACAAACCAGTTTTCGTTTTTATCTGATATCAACATATTTACTGTTAAACAAACACAGCTCACAGAAATCTCATCTCGTTTCATCAGAAAAACACTCACGATCTTTTAATTTACTACAAGCACAGAGCGGGTGACATTTTAAGCACGTGTTTGATGATAAATAACAAACAGATTTGCGAGGCTGTGGAAAATTGTGATTAAATGTTAAAAGAAAAACTGCGTTCAACACAAACACAAGAGCTGCAGTACATTCTGATTTCTTATAAATCATTATTATAATCTTACTCTTGTGAATCAGGTTTTTTATGTACTCGCCCAATAACTGACTTTACTTTAAAGCTACAGACACGCGTATCTGATGTGATCACGACCGATATGGGCAGTCGTGGCCTAACGGTTAGAGAGTGGGACTCGTGACCAGAAGGTTGCCGGATGGATTCTCAGGGCCGGCGGGTAACAACTGAGGTCCAAGGCATCTTACCCCCACTTGCTCTCTGAGCGCTGCAGAGATAGCTGCCCACTGCTCCGGGTGTGCGTGTGTCCACTACTCTCTGGATGGGTTAAATGCAGAGGTCACATTTTGGGTATGGGTCACTATATCTGACAAACTGTCCACTTTCACTATCAACATGGAAAAATGAACTTTCTGTAAATACTCAAACAATATACATGCACAAAATAAACAGATATCTATCAAAAATCTGCTGTTTTACATGTTTACATGCACATCAATAAACCAGTTACGCAGAAAATGTTTGAGACTTGCCGGGTTTCTCGCGTGCAGTGACGTCACCGTCGATAGTCTGATACGTAATTAAAAATGCAGCAGGAAAACAGTCAGAAGCTGTATTTTTATATCTCTTCTGGTGTCCGCAGTACCTGAATATGCAACAATAGTTCTTCATTTTGACATTTCTACATCAACTGCATGATTCCAGAGCGGACTTTTGTGTGTTATTTTACAATTACTTCAGTTTGGGACTTTTACTATATGCGCACATAAAGAAAACTGAGAGAAAGCCGGTCAAGGCGTTTACATGCAGCGCGAAATCTGAGTAATGGGCAAAAAAACACCTATGCCAAGCGGGTTATGCTGACGCCGCTTATGAGCTTTCCCCGATAAAAGAAAACCGTTTCACACGTTATCAGCTTATTAAGAATAATCAGAGTAAGACTGGGCATATAAACCCACTCAATGACTAACTACTGCATTTCTCGATTTTTCTGTCCTGTTCATTTTCTTGTCACTGTATAAATAATGAATGAATCAGGTTTATGTTTCTGAGATTGACCGGAGTGGAACATCAGCTTTTCTAGGCCGTTAGCAGGAAACGGCTCTGTCCAGAAGAGGGCAATCTCAGAGAATCTTCTGTGATGTTTTAAATGCGGACAGGATTTTCACACTGGAAGTGTCAATGCGTTGACTTTCTCCTCCTCTATCCTGCAGTCATTCCACACACGTTCTGCTGCCTCGAACATCTCCAGCAATCGCTGAATTACTTCGACTTTCAAAGTGTTTTTCTCATCTGCATGCTGAGGACGAGAGCCCTGAATCAGCCGGATCAGAAAGGTGCCGTCGCTCTCTCGCCGCAATTAAAATGCACGGCTGAAGGTGAGCGACGCTGCAGAGATCTACACTTTACACTTTCATCTGTCAGGAGTTACACAGATTTTACATTTTGCTATGTAAAGGTCACGTGACACTGATACTTTTCCAGTCTTTTAGGTATAGATTTCAATGTACCAAACACTCAATCTGAACGTTTGAAAACACAACATATAAACAGTGAGGCGTGGTCTGATCTGCTCACTCTCTCTGATGGCAGTGAAAGGCGTTCCTTCCTCTTCTTGGAGACGGATGACTTTCAGCGCCACCAGTTTCCCGTTCACCCTTCAAACAACAGCCAGATGAACATGTTATTGCCTTTGATTACATGACTGAACCACATGGAAAAAAGCAGAGTGAATCAAATCAACAGCACTAATAATTTGAGAGAAATCAGGATAAACAAATACATCACAAAGTTCTGTCTATATGACAGGTGGACGGATGGTTGCTCCAGAACGACAAAAAGCTCCAGAGAAACACACCAATGTCTCATTCTTCTATTTACTAAACCATTTTACATGGCAGGCCGGACGTGTTTTTGGTTACAAATGTCTACAATTCCATGTTTTCTATTGTCCAAGAGGTATTCATCTTCACAAACTATAGGTCATGAAATCATCAAAGGGTTAAGTATTGATATCCGAGGACTGTTTTATCAAATGAATGGAACAGCAACATAAGCAGATTAAAATCATAACAGTTCTTTATCATGATTCCAGACGGGCTCACAGATCTTCTTGAATTATCCATGACAATTCTCCACAACATGACATCCATTTGCACTTTTAGTCGGCAAAAGCAATAACAAATTTTGTCACAGCACTAAATAATGATATATTCTCCTTTATATATCATATTCTCGAGCTCTCAAACAGCGTGTTAGAATCACATCAGCGTTTCGTGTCAGAGGACTTGTGTTTCTCATGATTTCAGGCTTGTTGTCATTTCTGGAGCTTTTATGTTTGAAATGGCGTGTGAGTGAACGTGAACAGACTCAATTATGAGCTCATGTTGACTTTGAGTCAATGAAGTGAGACTCAACACACGAGCAGAACCTTAAATAAATGAACTCCACCAATCAAACGTCTCGTACACATCTATACCATGAACATTACGGCAATAATGCACAATTCATTTCACGCTGTGTTGGATTTTATTTTGCACAGTTTGATTTATAAGAAGCGTATGTGTGTTCGTAGACTTGAAGGAAAAACAATGGCAACAATATGACAAAATGTTACATGCTCCCAATCTTTACTTAATAATGTAATATTTGGAAATATAAATGTGTGTTACTATGAGAAGCAGATAAACTCACTTGCTCTTTCCTTTATAAACCGTAGCGTAGGATCCCTCTCCAAGCTTTTCCAACTTCTCATAAGAATCCGCCTTTCCAAACTTTGGGCTCGTGGGCTGTAACAAAGAGATGAACATTTCTTACTCCATGACATTTATTATTTTTAGAAACTGTTTTATTCAATAAAATAATGAATGCTTTATCTTTGTATTCATATTTGAATAATGCTTAGAAACTGGAACATATTCCCATGATTATCTGAACATAACCAAATGAAACTGCAAATACATCTGAAGTGTTTTTTTCCAGCAGGTTTCTGTCAGTGATGTCTCTTTATTAGGCGGATTGTCATCATCAGACCATTTATTAAAAACACATTTCACCCGCAGGCAGCTGTGCTGCTATAGAAACACATGTGTTGGTCAGGAGCAGATGTGAGGTCAGAGGTCAGATACGGGATTTACACAGAATCAACATTCTCCTGCGCTCGTCATCAGTCACAGCGAGATGATATTTATATTTCATTTTTCAATTATTTCCTCATATACAGTGAAAGAGTAAGAAAAGCTGAGATGTTTCTCTGAGTAGCAGCGCTTTTACAGCCGGCTAACGAGAACTCTTTAAACTGCGTGTCTGTATAAAAGGTGTTTTATTGTGTATGAACTGACTTTGAGGACCGCGCACTTGGAATTACTTGCGATAGCGCGTCTGCAGACAGCGTCACATTGCCTGAAGTATCTTTGGCTGCGTCTGAAATGGCACACTGTGACAGTACGTACTGAATGTGAATAAGTATCTACCTATCGGACGTAAAAACACTACATTCTATATAGTATGAGTGGGAGTAAAAAAAAAACTGGGACATACTGAATCCACCATGTTTTATGGTCATGTGACCCATATGTTCTTTGACCTATGATGTATTCACAACAACCTAAACGTGAGTGTTTATAAAAACATCATTTAGACACGAGAAATTCATTTATTGGCACTTACATTAAAAACGGACATCCGCCTAAAAGTTTTCCGCTGTATTTATTTGATTTACTTTTGAAATATGACCGTTGCTCAGCTCCCGTGGCATCATGGGAAAGAGAAGTGTCCATCCGAATCTCGGCGGAAGTAGTGGACCATCCGGGTATTTCAGGGTATAAAGGATCACAGGACAAAGCGCTTGGCATTCATGTTCGAGTGTTTAGTGGTTTTTTTTCATTTAGTGTTTTGGAATGTCGCAGGAACATAAGTTTGGCCTTATTGTTGGGAAAACTGATCTCCGTGTTCTCCATGAAACCGGTGCGCCCGTCTTTATGAAGAAGGGCATGATATGGCAGAGACACGGAAAACGAAGGAAAAACTGAGGCGAGTTATGTTAATGGTCTATATTGTTGTGGTGTTTAGTTGCTGCTTTATATTTTATTTATTCGTTAATACGATGTATTGAATATATTTATTTATTCCTATTTTTTGCGTTCTGACCTCAGAGTTTTCTTTCGGCTTTAAAGCCGCCTGCTTGATTATTTATAGGGCTGCAGCTATCAATTCTTTTACTAATCAAGTATTCTACTGATTTTTCCATCGGTTAATTGGGTATTCAGATAATAACTACTTTTTCTTTATTAAAAAGCAATACTAAATATACAAGAGAAAATAAGACAGGTCTCTTAAAATGAACAACTAATTTGTTTCCTTTTTAGAAAAATTAAGAATATTTATTGCTGAAATTGCATACATTAATATCTGTGAAAACTAAACCCATTTAGTACATTGCCATATTACATTCAAAATGCAATATAATACAAATATATAAATAAGAAACGAAAAACACTCACGATCTTTTAATTTACTACAAGCACAGAGCGGGTGACATTTTAAGCACGTGTTTGATGATAAATAACAAACAGATTTGCGAGGCTGTGGAAAATTGTGATTAAATGTTAAAAGAAAAACTGCGTTCAACACAAACACAAGAGCTGCAGTACATTCTGATTTCTTATAAATCATTATTATAATCTTACTCTTGTGAATCAGGTTTTTTATGTACTCGCCCAATAACTGACTTTACTTTAAAGCTACAGACACGCGTATCTGATGTGATCACGACCGATATGGGCAGTCGTGGCCTAACGGTTAGAGAGTGGGACTCGTGACCAGAAGGTTGCCGGTTGGATTCTCAGGGCCGGCGGGTAACTACTGAGGTCCAAGGCATCTTACCCCCACTTGCTCTCTGAGCGCTGCAGAGATAGCTGCCCACTGCTCCGGGTGTGCGTGTGTCCACTACTCTCTGGATGGGTTAAATGCAGAGGTCACATTTTGGGTATGGGTCACTATATCTGACAAACTGTCCACTTTCACTATCAACATGGAAAAATGTACTTTCTGTAAATACTCAAACAATATACTTGCACAAAATAAACAGATATCTATCAAAAATCTGCTGTTTTACTTGTTTACATGCACATCAATAAACCAGTTACGCAGAAAATGTTTGAGACTTGCCGGGTTTCTCGCGTGCAGTGACGTCACCGTCGATAGTCTGATACGTAATTAAAAATGCAGCAGGAAAACTGTCAGAAGCTGTATTTTTATATCTCTTCTGGTGTCCGCAGTACCTGAATATGCAACAATAGTTCTTCATTTTGACATTTCTACATCAACTGCATGATTCCAGAGCGGACTTTTGTGTGTTATTTTACCATTACTTCAGTTTGGGACTTTTACTATATGCGCACATAAAGAAAACTGAGAGAAAGCCGGTCAAGGCGTTTACATGCAGCGCGAAATCTGAGTAATGGGCAAAAAAACACCTCTGCCAAGCGGGTTTTGCTGACGCCGCTTATGAGCTTTCCCCGATAAAAGAAAACCGTTTCACACGTTATCAGCTTATTAAGAATAATCAGAGTAAGACTGGGCATATAAACCCACTCAATGACTAACTACTGCATTTCTCGATTTTTCTGTCCTGTTCATTTTCTTGTCACTGTATAAATAATGAATGAATCAGGTTTATGTTTCTGAGATTGACCGGAGTGGAACATCAGCTTTTCTAGGCCGTTAGCAGGAAACGGCTCTGTCCAGAAGAGGGCAATCTCAGAGAATCTTCTGTGATGTTTTAAATGCGGACAGGATTTTCACACTGGAAGTGTCAATGCGTTGACTTTCTCCTCCTCTATCCTGCAGTCATTCCACACACGTTCTGCTGCCTCGAACATCTCCAGCAATCGCTGAATTACTTCGACTTTCAAAGTGTTTTTCTCATCTGCATGCTGAGGACGAGAGCCCTGAATCAGCCGGATCAGAAAGGTGCCGTCGCTCTCTCGCCGCAATTAAAATGCACGGCTGAAGGTGAGCGACGCTGCAGAGATCTACACTTTACACTTTCATCTGTCAGGAGTTACACAGATTTTACATTTTGCTATGTATAGGTCACGTGACACTGATACTTTTCCAGTCTTTTAGGTATAGATTTCAATGTTCCAAACACTCAATCTGAACGTTTGAAAACACAACATATAAACAGTGAGGCGTGGTCTGATCTGCTCACTCTCTCTGATGGCAGTGAAAGGCGTTCCTTCCTCTTCTTGGAGACGGATGACTTTCAGCGCCACCAGTTTCCCGTTCACCCTTCAAACAACAGCCAGATGAACATGTTATTGCCTTTGATTACATGACTGAACCACATGGAAAAAAGCAGAGTGAATCAAATCAACAGCACTAATAATTTGAGAGAAATCAGGATAAACAAATACATCACAAAGTTCTGTCTATATGACAGGTGGACGGATGGTTGCTCCAGAACGACAAAAAGCTCCAGAGAAACACACCAATGTCTCATTCTTCTATTTACTAAACCATTTTACATGGCAGGCCGGACGTGTTTTTGGTTACAAATGTCTACAATTCCATGTTTTCTATTGTCCAAGAGGTATTCATCTTCACAAACTATAGGTCATGAAATCATCAAAGGGTTAAGTATTGATATCCGAGGACTGTTTTATCAAATGAATGGAACAGCAACATAAGCAGATTAAAATCATAACAGTTCTTTATCATGATTCCAGACGGGCTCACAGATCTTCTTGAATTATCCATGACAATTCTCCACAACATGACATCCATTTGCACTTTTAGTCGGCAAAAGCAATAACAAATTTTGTCACAGCACTAAATAATGATATATTCTCCTTTATATATCATATTCTCGAGCTCTCAAACAGCGTGTTAGAATCACATCAGCGTTTCGTGTCAGAGGACTTGTGTTTCTCATGATTTCAGGCTTGTTGTCATTTCTGGAGCTTTTATGTTTGAAATGGCGTGTGTGTGAACGTGAACAGACTCAATTATGAGCTCATGTTGACTTTGAGTCAATGAAGTGAGACTCAACACACGAGCAGAACCTTAAATAAATGAACTCCACCAATCAAACGTCTCGTACACATCTATACCATGAACATTACGGCAATAATGCACAATTCATTTCACGCTGTGTTGGATTTTATTTTGCACAGTTTGATTTATAAGAAGCGTATGTGTGTTCGTAGACTTGAAGGAAAAACAATGGCAACAATATGACAAAATGTTTCATGCTCCCAATCTTTACTTAATAATGTAATATTTGGAAATATAAATGTGTGTTACTATGAGAAGCAGATAAACTCACTTGCTCTTTCCTTTATAAACCGTAGCGTAGGATCCCTCTCCAAGCTTTTCCAACTTCTCATATGAATCCGCCTTTCCAAACTTTGGGCTCGTGGGCTGTAACAAAGAGATGAACATTTCTTACTCCATGACATTTATTATTTTTAGAAACTGTTTTATTCAATAAAATAATGAATGCTTTATCTTTGTATTCATATTTGAATAATGCTTAGAAACTGGAACATATTCCCATGATTATCTGAACATAACCAAATGAAACTGCAAATACATCTGAAGTGTTTTTTTCCAGCAGGTTTCTGTCAGTGATGTCTCTTTATTAGGCGGATTGTCATCATCAGACCATTTATTAAAAACACATTTCACCCGCAGGCAGCTGTGCTGCTATAGAAACACATGTGTTGGTCAGGAGCAGATGTGAGGTCAGAGGTCAGATACGGGATTTACACAGAATCAACATTCTCCTGCGCTCGTCATCAGTCACAGCGAGATGATATTTATATTTCATTTTTCAATTATTTCCTCATATACAGTGAAAGAGTAAGAAAAGCTGTGATGTTTCTCTGAGTAGCAGCGCTTTTACAGCCGGCTAACGAGAACTCTTTAAACTGCGTGTCTGTATAAAAGGTGTTTTATTGTGTATGAACTGACTTTGAGGACCGCGCACTTGGAATTACTTGCGATAGCGCGTCTGCAGACAGCGTCACATTGCCTGAAGTATCTTTGGCTGCGTCTGAAATGGCACACTGTGACAGTTCGTTCTGAATGTGAATAAGTATCTACCTATCGGTCGTTAAAACACTACTTTCTATATAGTATGAGTGGGAGTATTATTATTTCTGGGACATACTGTATCCTCCATGTTTTATGGTCATGTGACCCATATGTTCTTTGACCTATGATGTATTCACAACAACCTAAACTTGAGTGTTTATAAAAACATCATTTAGACACGAGAAATTCATTTATTGGCACTTACATTAAAAACGGACTTCCGCCTTAAAGTTTTCCGCTGTATTTATTTGATTTACTTTTGAAATTTGACCGTTGCTCAGCTCCCGTGGCATCATGGGATAGAGAAGTGTCCATCCGAATCTCGGCGGAAGTAGTGGACCATCCGGGTATTTCAGGGTATAAAGGATCACAGGACAAAGCGCTTGGCATTCATGTTCGAGTGTTTAGTGGTTTTTTTTCATTTAGTGTTTTGGAATGTCGCAGGAACATAAGTTTGGCCTTATTGTTGGGAAAACTGATCTCCGTGTTCTCCATGAAACCGGTGCGCCCGTCTTTATGAAGAAGGGCATGATATGGCAGAGACACGGAAAACGAAGGAAAAACTGAGGCGAGTTATGTTAATGGTCTATATTGTTGTGGTGTTTTGCCTGGTTATGCTGCTGATGATACTCAACTTTATATTTCCTCGAAGCCTCATGAAACACAGCAGTTCCATCGAATAATGGAATGCATAGTCGATATAAAAAACTGGATGAGTAACAACTTTTTATTACTGAACTCGGACAAAACGGAAGTGTTACTTATTGGACCGAAAACTGCTATAAGTAACAACCAAGAATACTGTTTAACTATTGACGGATGTTCCATAAAACCCTCGTCGTCAGCAAAGAATCTTGGCGTTCTATTCGATAGTAATCTGTCATTTGAGAGCCACGTCGCCAACACCTGTAAAATTGCGTTTTTCCATCTTAAGAATATATCTAAACTACGTCATATGCTGTCAATCGCAGATGCAGAGAAGTTAATTCATGCATTCATGACATCAAGACTAGATTACTGTAATGCACTGTTAGGTGGTTGCCCTGCAGGCTTATTACAAAAACTCCAATTGGTCCAAAACGCGGCAGCTCGAGTTCTTACACGTACAAAAAAGTATGAACATATTAGCCCGGTTCTGTCAACCTTGCACTGGTTACCTATAAAGCATCGCGTTAACTTTAAAATCTTGCTTATTACCTATAAAGCCTTACATGGTTTAGCTCCTCAGTACTTGAATGAACTCCTTTTGTATTACAGTCCTTCACGTGCATTACGCTCTCAGGCGTCCTGTCAGTTGGTAATACCTAGAATTTCAAAATCAAGTGCAGG
Organism: Triplophysa rosa; assembly: GCF_024868665.1. Taxonomy (NCBI): domain Eukaryota; kingdom Metazoa; phylum Chordata; class Actinopteri; order Cypriniformes; family Nemacheilidae; genus Triplophysa; species Triplophysa rosa. The sequence continues at coordinate 690,545 of NC_079897.1, forward strand.
TGGTAGATCCTTTTCCTATCTAGCGCCTAAACTTTGGAATAGTCTTCCCTGCACTGTCCGGGAGGCAGACACACTCTGTCAGTTTAAATCTAGACTAAAGACGCATCTTTTTAATCTTGCATACACTACTCTTCCATAATATAAATCTTCAGAGGGTTTAGGCTGCATTAGTTAGATCAACCGGAACCAAAAACACAACTGATGTACTTGTTGCATCAAAGAGTACAGAACAGTACTCTACTCTCAGCCAGTCTTGTCTCATTGTTCCAAGGTTACCACAGCGAGCAGGATGCAGTTCATGGCCTGACCTGATGGTAGAGCGGAGAATGGGAAGTGGGGACCTGACAAGAGCTGAGATGATAGAGCTGGATAAAGAAGGACGCGGTCTCTTGACATGTCTTCACCACAAAATTTCAAATGCTATTAGATTATTAATGATAATCTTAAACTATAATTTATTTTATTATTAAGTTTATTTATTTTATTTAGCCTTGTTGTGCAAGTTCTCTGGAGCTTGTGCAGAGGCAGCAGCTTTTGCCAGAGGGGAACTGGAATCCCCTGGTTGGGCCTGGGTTCTCCTGAGGTTTTTTTTCTCGATTAGAGTTTTGGGTTCCTCGCCACCGTTTGCATACTGTTTTTGCACTATCTGCCTGACCGGGGGGGCTGCTTTAGAATCTTAAAGTTTTACTTAATTAATATTGCATATAGGAATTTATTATCTGTTATATTTGACCTGTGCTTCTCTCTCCTTTATCCTAAATGTGTGCTCTCACTGAGCGTGTGTGTGTGTGCGTACTTGTCTGTGTACGTACGTGTGTGTGTGTGTGTGTGTGTGTGTCTGTGTGTGTGTGTGTTGGTGCGTGTGCGTGTTGTGTGTGTGGAGTGTTTTGTGTGTGGGTGTGTCTGTCTTCTGTGTTTTCAACCTTTTCTTGTTTTTGCAGGTACAACTTTGATTGTTTTGCTTGTAGTCAATGTGTCTCATGTACAGCTGCTTTGTAACAATGAAAATTGTAAAAGCGCTATATAAATAAAGTTGAGTTGAGAGTATTAGGTTTGCAGGACACAGAATTATAATCATGGTAAACATTAACCATTGCTTACTGTTATTCACCAACATGCCAGGACTGCTTATTCACTTTTGGGTGGGGCGGTGGGGGAGAATACTTGTGGTGCAATAGCTTCCCATTCCCAGATAACTTCTCATAATATTTACACTTAATGCTTTGTTAGACCTGTGCTGAAGCTGTTTAAATGTGTGCCAGTAGTAGTCAAATGGTTGTCTCAGGTGGAATTGTATTTGCCTAGGGCTGCAGCTATCAGATTCTTTTACTAATCAGTATTCTACTGATTTTTCCATCGTTAATCAGGTATTCGGATAATAAGTACTTTTTCTTTATTAAAAAGCAATACTAAATATACAAGAGAAAATAAGACAGGTCTCTTAAAATGAGAAACAACTAATTTGTTTCCTTTTTAGAAACAATTAAAAGTTTTATTGCTGAAATTGCATACATTAATATCTGTGAAAACTAAACCCATTTAGTACATTCCTGCCATATTACATTCAAAATGCAATATAATACAAATATATAAATAAGAAACATGAATAAAAATAGAAATAGAAAATAATTTCAAAGGTAAACAACTAACTTCAGCTTATGCTATGATGCATTTAGTTTATCATAAATTAGTTTGTTTCTTTTTTACTATTAAATAGTAATATATAGCCTATGACTTTTATTTTGGCAGGTTGTTGGAAGACGCTTATTTTTTAGTATGTCTGTTTCTTCACTCAAACAATAACATGTTCGTGAAATAAACTCTCAGAGCAACTCTGGAGGTGAAGTTCATGTGTTCATGTCCTCATTCAGCGCAGACGCAGACAAATTCATGAGCATCACGCGTGTAGCACGTTAAACTGTGCAGTTCATTCACTCAGACGTGCAGAACAGACAGATGACATGTGTAAATAACAGGATTCGGCATCCACAAGTCCGCATCTAGTTTGATGGACTCNATGAATAAAAATAGAAAGAATAATTTCAAAGGAAACAACTAACTTCAGCTTATGCATGATGCATTTAGTTATATAAATTAGTTTTAGTTTCTTTTTTTACTATTAAATAGTAATATATAGCCTATGACTTTTATTTTGGCAGGTTGTCGGAAGACGCTTATTTTTTAGTATGTCTGTTTCTTCACTCAAACAATAACATGTTCGTGAAATAAACTCTCAGAGCAACTCTGGAGATGAAGTTCATGTGTTCATGTCCTCATTCAGCGCAGACGCAGACAAATTTAATGCAGCCGGAAAACAAGTTTCACTCGCAAAATAGACTAAAACTAAGTAAAATAGCAGTTCACCATTTCAATAAGCTATCAGTTATTTATCAGCATGAGAAACACGTGTGAGCGTGTGAACAGACTCAAATGCGTGTGTCTCGCGGTGAATGCGTGAGACTTGAGTTTAGCGGGCTGTGCGTCAGTAATAACGGTCCGTGGGGAAACGCAGTGCTCCGTGTGTACTGTAGTTAAATGGATTAAACGAGGCTGATTTTTTGCATTCGAATTACTCAAGTTACTCGAGGAATCGTTTCGGCCCTAATTATTTCCACTGATATATTTTAAGTGCTTCAATTTGCTGTATTTTATTTATTAGTTTATTTACAATTTATTTTACATTCTTGTTTTAAAATATTGCTACCATTGAATTTTGTTCAATGAATTTATTTTTTATAAATTTATGAATTTAATTTATCATAAGAAAATACTCACATTATAGGCTATTTTTGCTGTCTGATCCCGAGAAAAAAAGGTTTCGTTATGTGTCCGTAGGCCTTTTATTTTTTGCACTAATATTTTAGTTTGCTGTTTTGGTTCGTTTGCCTACAACTGCATTCTTCCAAATATCTTTCTCTGTGTTCATCAGAACAAAGAAATGTATACAGATTGAGGGTGAGTAAATGAAGACAGTTTATTTCAGTTATAAGTCATGTTTATTTTTGGGTGAACTGTTGCTTTAAGGAACGCTGTCACTTGAAAAGCTCCTTCCTAAAACAATAACTAAACTGAGTCTCACACATTCTTCTCTCCGTGGAAGTTCATCATTTCTGGTGTTCATGTTTCACTGTCAATCTAAGCTCATACAACTGATAATCAAACTACATGAACATAAGGTTACTACTATACTTTTACCACAATAAAACAATGTTTTCTTTATTCTACTTAAAATCCACTGTACTGTATCTACTGTATAAACTATAGTATATATACTGTAACTATATACTCTATATTATAGATCAACCACTACAATCAGAAATGCAACGAAAGCACTTAAAAGAACAACAGAAATTGCGTCAGGGTTTTTTCCTGAAACTGCACTTCTTCAGTAATGGTGTTTGTAAGCTGAGACCGATGGGCTACATGGAGTCACTCATTGAAATTGGCACAAAAGATCACCGGACGCTTCCCGGATAACCGTCTGTAACCGCAAACCCTTTTATCATCAACACCAGACATCTCCTAGCAACCAGCCATCACCGCACATCCGAGGTGCTGCACTATTTCAGATGTCACAAACGTTACCCTAGCGGGGATTTTATTATCCTGATAGGGTGAGTGAGGTGTGAGGAGTGCAAGGGCTCTGTGGAGAACAGGTGGGATAATGAGACGGGTATTAAAGAAAAGAGGTCATACTCGCTCTCACAGATCATTCGTTCTGGCCTTACGCTCATTCATTTTTCAAATGTGCTTCTGAACAAACCCTTCACCTTCTCTCACAGGTAAAACGTGTGTAGTGTTAAAGACGTGCTACACAACTACACGTGTTGAAATAAAACCAGTCGGTGGATTTCCCAAAGTTTGGTTTGGTCTTAAGCCTTAAGTCACGTAGAGTCATGCCATAGACAACAACAGAGAGAAAGCGTTATTTCTAAAAGCACAAAGTCTTCCGATAACAGAACAGACCGATATTTAACAAATAAACAAACAAACTGTGGAACTAAAACCTTGCACCAACTATCACCAAAAACACAGATTTAGAAATCAATCATCAACAAAATGAGCTTATCGCTATCGTGACTCAAGCAAAAGTTTCCATTTGCTCTCCATTTTATTGAATTGATGTACGGGAGAAATAATTGAGATATTAAAGAGATTTGCTCACTGAAGCAACAATCACATGTTTGAAAATACTAAATAATATGGCCTAATAATAATAAAAAACACGTTTCCAAAATTGGAATATAACGTGAATGAAATGATTATAGGTATTACTAAACTGTGAAGAATGAAAAGCAATACATTTACAATTAAAGAACAACTATGAAGAAAGAAACCTTTGCGCTTATCTTGAAGTGAAGAACTGACCAGACAAAACCCAGCAGATTTCTCAGAAGTCAATAAATGGTCCGCTCATGAGCGCAGATGAGATGAAAGCGAGAATAAACACATGGGACTTACAGAACTGGGGCTGGAGTGACGGCGGAGTTTAGGAGACTCTTTCCCAGCGGAGGAACTTTTGGAGTTGATACAGGCATTATTCTCCGAGTGAACGCGCTTCACCTGACTCGCCGGTTTCTCAAAGGGATCGAAGCCGCTCTGCGTCCGCTGTACTCGTACCTTTCTGTCTTCAGGGATTGTGTCCAGGGGCTTGATGACCGAGTCGGATCCCTGGCAGCTGCGAGTGGACATCTTTGTGACACATATCTGACGGAAGGTAAAGGAGAGAGAGTCTCAGACTAAATAAATCAGTAACTTCTAGATCTTAACGTCCATGAAACCCTGCTTTAGACACAAAGTATTGCTTTCAGAGAATATACATCTATTTTGGGTTTATTTCTTTAAGCCCAATGACGAACTTTCTCTGTTTTCAACGTTAACAAAAAACATATGTGATGCAGTTCATTTTTTCAACCTCAGACATTTATATTTGTTCATGATAAACACATTTTTTTCACCTGCATCATAGATTTGTTTCTTTTATAGTACTTTTTACAAAAAGGAAACAACTTCTTATTATAAACGTGATTTAAGAGGGTAATGACCTGTTAACAGTGAACATAACTCATATATGCCGTGACATTTGTAATTGGAATAAACTAAACATCTGCAATTTATTTTAATATACGTTTTACGGCTAATGATTAAAAAAAACGAATAATACTGTGTATCCACCAGACCGTGAACACTGACTAAGTCATTAAAAAGTGAACATCGTACAAGGCTTAAGCATAAATCTAAGGAGAACTGCACGACAGCAAAACAATGTTCTACAACTTTACACAATTTAGCTTGAAGAAAATGTAGGTTGTTTACAGGTGTTTTAGATTATTTTACAGCTAAACAAGACGTCAAAACACTGATGATGAATGACGTTAGCTGTGGAAAAAACTCTAAACCTCATTCACACACATGCACCAACACTTTCCTTCAAAGTGAATTCCTGCACACACACACGTTGATGAAACTTTCATCTGTTCAAACACGGTCGATCATCACCAGCACCTTCATTACAGCCCACCGTACATCACACACACACACTCATGAATGAATGAAAACAGCTGGTGCCTACCGGCCACTCCATTGCTGTGGGGACGGTCAGCGTGCACAAAGAGCTCAGCGAGCGTGTCGTGTTGGTCACGGCCCCCTCGCATTAAACATTTACTGAGAGAGCGGAGGAACTCCAGCACAACTCTTGAACCGCCTCTCTCTCATTACCATAATATACAGTGTCACCTTACTGCAAAACAGATGCTAACCCGAGACGAGGATTCCCCGTTACTGAAGAAAACGAAATGATCCTGATCAAGTAAATACACTCTCAGAGTCTTATCAAAGAGAAACAAGTTCATTCACAGCCAGGAAAGAGTTCTGACATGCAGAAGCAGAGAAGTCGCCTCTCAGAATCTTTGTTTATATCATGACACTGAACACCACAAACTTCTCTATCGGCTCTAAAGACAGACTTCACAAATGACACACGGTACATACTGACCTTATAGGGTTAACAGCTTTCATAAGATGGTTAAGAAACTCATCTCATTATGATTGCATCATCAATATTAAAGGGACAGTTCACTCGGAAATGAACATTCTGTCATTATTTACTCGAGTTTCTTCTTCTATATTCAACAGAAGATATTTTGAAGAATGTTGCAACACTGAAGCCCATTGACTTCCGTTATATGAACACAAAACCACTGAGACATTTCTCAAAATATCTTCTTTTGTGTTCCACCAAAGATAGACTAAATAATAAATGATGACAGAATTGTAGATTTTTGTGATTTTCAGACAGCGGCTGATTCACCTCTGAAACCACAGCCATCCCACATCATTCTCCTCCTCTCAGACAGACTCCGCCCACACTGCTGTCAGTGGTGAATAAGATGTAAATGTTCGTCTGGTTTATTGTTCCAGCTCTGCTCGAGACACAATGAGCTCTAATTGAGCCTCAATCACTGTCAGTTGTTTATGAGCTTAAAGACGCGTGTCAAGATCACTTCCATCATCAGATTTGTCAAGTAAAATCGCAGATGGTGCAGCGCACAGAACATCACAGCAGACGCACAACTGCATGGCGAGAGAATGTAAAAAATGACTCCTTTATGATGTGGATCTGATAACATTAGACTGACACGGAGCATTATGGGATGGAGAAAGATTTGCTCATATAGTTCATGCATGTGATTTTACTTCTGCTAAGCGATCGGTCCTTTTCACTTAGAGTACAATAATAAACAAGCTCGGAATATATCCAAATCTGTTAATAATAGAACAACAGTAAAATGTGATTTTTCATTTTTAAAACAGGATCTGCATTATCATGGGCTTAAAAACGATTTAGAGACAATAAAAACACTTTGTGAATAAAAACCACTCTGTTCCTGGTAAAGAACTGGAAAACTAATCTTCATCACATATCTTCTCTGTTGCTTAAAAATATTAGACCACTATCAAAGTTTGATCAAATGTTTAATTTTCCAATAAAAGATGATTTGTCACATCTAATTCCCCCCTAAAGAACGCCGGTCCAGAAGCACTTCCTGTTTCAGTTTTTTTACATTACACAAATGCCACCAGCAGAAAATTTACAACCGAGTAGAAATGTCAAAGGAATGTTTTCAAGACTTAATTATACATGTGAAATTAAAAAAGAAAGAAAGAGCTGAAACATGAAGTGCCTCTGGACAAGCGCTGATGACATCTTCTAAAATGGTCTTTCTAAAGTCCTGCGAGACTCAGAGAACAGACTCTTATTACTTTACCACTTAAAAAACCTTAGCAACCATATCAACAGCTTGACAACCACATCACCACAGTGAGGTCCACATACACAAACACTTTTCACATCTATCCACAAAGTACACATACCAATACCATAAAACATCTTTTACGCTCCTTACATACATACATTCAATATTTTTCAGACCTGACCATGAAGCCCAATGCATCATAATCATAAGAAACAGCATTATAATAAACTGTGTAGAAGCAGAACCATCCGTTTGAGAATCGCAGTATTCATTCATCAGACACTCATTGATATATTAATGATGTCTGTTTATTCTAAATGATAGGTAGCAGGGGAAACTATTAGCCCGATCCCAGGACAGAAATAACATTTACCTTACAGTTTACACAGCGAGAGATTTACAGCATCTTACACAACATACTCTATATTTCATATATTTCAAAGAGCTTAATGGAAACCACAAGAACGAGCTCCATTAAACCCAAACGTCCTGTCTGCTGTCTGAGCTCCACTTATTTCTCACAATAACAAACAAAACACAAAGACTGCTTTCTCTTCCTAAGCTCTACGTGACATTTCCAACAGGACTACATAGTAAAATGTGCTCAACTCTAAAGAATATACAAGACCCCCGAAAAGCATCTGGACACAAAAATTAGGGATGCACCGAAATGAAAATTCTTGGCCGAAGCCGAATAAAAATGAAACACTTGGCTGAAGGCCGACATGGCTTTTTGTATTTCTTCTATTTATTTAGCCAATTTATTCACTATTTCATAAACTGATTGGTCAAAATGTGCTTTTTAAATGTTGTCTTGCTTTTCAACATAAGAAAATATAACTTAAAATAAAATTGAGCAAAACAAGTGTGGGCTAAATTACTGTGCTCTTCACAAAACATTTCATCGTGTGATCGTATCGCATCACACGTCTTTTTTTTTGCTATTTTCGGCCGAATATTTTCTGTTGATGAACATTCGGTGCATCCCTGACAAAAAAAAATGGGTCACACTTTATTTTACAGTGCCCGTGTTACAGTGTAATTATACATTTAATTACTGAGTAATAAAAATTAACTACATGTACAGTACTTACTATAGGGTTAGGATTAGGGTTTGGTTCAGGGTTATTTACATGTAATTATGCATAATATATAGTAAATACTAAGTAAATACATGTAACAAGTGTAACAAGGACACCATAAAATAAAGTGTTACCAAAAAATGATCATTGCATTAGTTATTAAAATGTTAAAATCTTATGTCTTTTACTTTGTTGGCACAAGAATTACATTAAACAGAATTAAAATTTAAGTAAGAAAATAATTTAAAATTTAATTAAAAATAAGTCAGAAAGTTTTTGTGGGTGTCAAATGTTTAAAAAACCATGCTGTTGATGGCGTGTTTACTCTGAATACGTTAACATGGTCAACGATATTACGATATCGACACGATTAAAACAATACTCTGATTAAGAATGTACCATGTAAACAGAGCTTTTTGAGGACCTTAATCCGTCTAAAGTCATAATCGTAGTAAACACAAATCGTGTGGAGAATTCCTATTTTAGTCGCATTATCGAAGGGCAGCATAGACATGTACACATCTTAATCGCATTATTACCGGCGTGTAGGACTTTTCGCGGCACTTTGCAACAGTATACACACACGGCAGCGGTCAACCGGTTGACGGCAAACAAAAGAGCATGGCTTCAAAGTTTGTTTTCCGAAAAGGAAACGAGGATAATGTTAACAATTCTTAAAGAAATTGATATTATGAAGTGCGTTGTTGGCCGTGAGAGCAGGAATGGCGTTCTGGAGGGAACGTTGGATAGTGTCGCGTGGGGACGTAAAATGACGCATGCCGTATAATCGATCTTTGTACTGGGAACATGAACGGTATATTCTTAAAGCAACTCATGTAAAAACCTTAATCACAAAATTGTTTATTCAGAATAAGGCAAATAATTAGATTGCTGATGTCCATGGAAACGCAGTCAGTGTCAGACGCCTGTGAAAACTGACAACAGTTGCTTTACAGCCTCAGAAAACTGATATTTTGATATCTAATAAAATAACATTCACACATGTGACTGAAGTGAACCAGTACTGTTTTGCTGACACGATGGATTTTTCATGAAGCACATGCCAAGCTGTCATTTATTTCAACAGAAAACATTGTAATGTGAAAAAGTCTTGTATTGAAGTGTGATGTACGGCGATGTTGTTTGTCACGTCAGAACTTGTAGCCGTCGGCATAGTGCAGGGACGGCTGTCAGGAACATTACTCCAAAACGGATGATATTGACTCCAGCAAAAGGCCAAAACACCTACAGCTGAGAAACAATCCATCACAGTCTGTTCACTGGAATACATTCAAACAATACTTCTATAACAAACATTACCGCCAGACAAACCAAACAACACGTACAGACGTTTGATCAATGTTGGGGACACAGCACAGCCAATATTTGATTTATGTCTCTCAATGTTTACTGTGTGTTTTTTTCTGAAATGGCCTAAAAGCTATGATTTCTTTTTTAAATTAGAGGAACTAAACACTAGGGCTGGGTATTGATTCTGATGTTCCGATTCGATTCCGATTCACAAGCTCTCGATTCGATTCGATTCTCGATTCGAGTCAATGATTACCCAGATAGAAAGCAACCATTGAATCAATGTTAAAAATAGTTGATTTGTCAATGTTAATTGCATTGAATCAATATCACTTTTGCACCTGCAATTAATGTAGACATTTTTTAGAAGTTTAAACAAATCACCATTATTGTGATCAGGCAACTCTTTTACCACTTTCAATGTTTACAGTAGTGCTTTAATAAGAACACTTATACATTGACAGAGAAAGAGATGTTTCGAAAAGTTTACTTTTAAACATGACCAGTTAAAGAAAACCTAACATTAAAATACAAGAGTTAATATAATGGTGATTTGTTGAAATTTCAACATTTTTTCAACATAAATTGCAGGTGCAAAAGTGATATTGATTCAACGCGATTAACATTGACAAATTAACAATTTTTTAACATTGATTCAATGGTTGCTTGCTATCTGGGTATAGATTTAATACAAATCCAATAGATATTTCTAAAAAAGATCAGTACATATCACATTACAATGGTGAATTAAAAAATGAAACGAAGAGCCACAAACCTGTATATTAAACTTTAAAACACTTGGGTATATTGAAACAGAACACAGTTATTTTAAATGTAAGATGCAGTATAACAAACAAAATTTCACAAAAATAGCTGTAAATAGAGGCTGCAATCATGTGAACCGCTGCCTTTTATATGAAGGTGATGTTAAATTCGATGACACACCCCCCGCATCCCATGTTAATGAAGCAATGAATGAAGGATACTCCCTGTTGTAACATCCACCCGTTGTAAAAAGAAAAGTGACATCTGGTGGATAGTAGTAGCAATAACATTCACGTTAATGAATGTTCAGTGCTTGCGTAAATATGAAAGAAAAAAAATCGATTCACAGCTTTTGAGAATCGATATTGAATTGATCTGTTTAAAAAAACGATTAATCGATTTTTTGCCCAGCCCTACTAAACACGTAATTTGCACTTGTCCGTGGTTGAGTATACTTTGGAAGCTGTGCAACGCATGTCAGAATCAGAAAGAGCTATATTGCCAAGTGTGTTTGCACATACAAGGAATTTGTTTTGGTGACAGAAGCATCCAGAACACAGAAACAGCAACAACAGTACACAGAGACCATAACAAAATAGAATACAGTACACAGAGGATTTAAATAAGGGCCTATGGGTATAGAAAAATGAAGAAATACAATACAATAAACATAAGAATAAATAAACATAAGAAAGAATGAAGAAGAATTACAAAATAAGAATCAACTATTGTAGTACAAGGTATGTGCTATATACAGCAGAATGAAATATAATTGACAGAAAAAGTTGTATATAAAATAGATAGTGTATTATCTGGAGGATATAATTATTATTAATTATTAATTGGTGGGTAAAAATCATTGAACTGTTCAAGAGGTAGATGGCCTGAGGGAAGAAGCTGTTTTCATGTCACGATGTTTTACTTTTGGTATCGTCTGATGCCAATTTGGCAGACATTGGCCAAGCTCTCATATCCAAACAATAAATGAATCATCGGACAGTGAAGGACTGAGTCTCACACAATATGAGAGAGGCATTTCTAAGACGACGGAACTGTGTTATTAAAAGAAGAAGATTGAGTTTGACATACAATATTGCTTGAAAAACCATTAGTTCTTGTGATGTTTCACTACACTACTCAAACTAGTATGCATACTGTGAACAGTAGCACAGTTTAATTGTACTGTGTGCAAATAACGTCCACATGACCTAGATAAAGTGCCAAAATGTAAAGTACAGTATACTGCAAAAGACACTAATGACAATGCTTGAGCTTCAGCTTTCCTGTAGCTCAGTGGTTAGAGCTGGCACTACTCAACTCAACTCAACTTTATTTATATAGCGCTTTTACAATTTTCATTGTTACAAAGCAGCTGTACATGAGACATATTGACCATAAGCAAAATAATTAAAGTTGTACCTGCAAAAACAAGAAAAGGTTGAAACACAGAAGACAGACATACCCACATACAAAACACTCCACACACACAATATGCACACGTACTAACACACATAGACATAGAGACACACACACACACACACACACACACACACACACACGGACTACACATGGCACTAACGACGCCAAGGTCGTGGGTTGGATCCCAGGGGATTGCACATACTTAGAAACAACATGTATAGGATAATGCAATGTAAGCAGGGCTCTAGAGTGCGACCAATTTGGTCGCACATGCAACCTTATTTCTCAATGGTGCGACTAAGAAAAATCTGAGGTCGCACCGGTGCGACCAGCCGTTCGAGGGAGAAAAAAAGTCTCCGCGACTCTGAAAGTCTCCCTGTGATTCAACAACAGACACATTAGGCCCATATCGTGGTCTAAACCAATCAGAGATAGTGAAGGGCGGGCCCCCCTCTGATTGGCCGTGGTCCAGATTTTCATGTACGTGTGTATACCAGAGGTCGCGTTAAATGAAAATTCTCTGTTATTGACAGATTTTTTTTACTAGTGACGGGAAAATCTGAAGGCCGTCCGTCCGTCCGTCATTTTGACGGATTACAATGAGGGCAATTTGTAACTCCCCGTTTCCCTTCATTAGAGCGTGATATGCTCGTGAAGGGACGTGCGTGTTTTCACCTGTCATTGTTACTGACTAGACATATGATGCGATCTGAGAAAACCCGTCGGATGTCGCGCAGAGACGCAGGAAAGACAGTTCTGCATTACGAGCTGCATTAAACAAGTCTCTTAGATTTACATTTAAGAATTTGACATGAAAATGATGTTATGTTAGATATAAAGTAATTAAAAGATTTAAAATGATTTATAACAGAACATTTAGAGCAGAGGGGTGTTCTATTTGCCCTGCACAACCAACCAGCCCCCCAACCCCATCCAAAAACTGCTGATTCATAAACGTAATGCATTCAATACAGAAAAGTATTAGTTTAATAAAGTACAGCCAAATGCGTTACCCCTCAGTACAGCATTGTCCTTGACAAATCCAGTGATGTCACTTCCTGTGATTAAAGAGAGTGCAACACATCAATATTACACAATAAAGAACAAGATGCTGTCCGGTATTAATGACAAAATTGGCAGGATTCCTCCGGCCGGCTGTTAGGATCCCTATAAACTCTCTGCTGTATTTACAATCTTCACATGGATCACATATCATATCACCATCACGTCTGTTTACATTAAACAGGCACAACACTAAATATACATTCCGATCAAATCTATGAATAGTGTAACAGTAATGATGTTGAGTGAGCTGCAGGTTGAATGTCTTCTCTTGAATAAACAAAGTTAAGGATTAAACACAGAACAGCACAGCTGAAGTCATTAAATCTTAATGATATGATATTATAAACTGTACAATTACAGCCGCTGAAGGGTGTCAGTATTTAACCAACAGTGCTTTAATAAACCTCTTGAACTCAAGCGGATTTCCAGGAGACACTAAAAAAAAGAATGTGGACAAATTCTGTTGATCTCCAGCTGGAGCCGAAGCGCTCACGTGGATTATAAGAGTCATTTTCATTCTGAGATCTTGAGGGCCTTTTGAAAGTGGTTAACAACCGACTTCATGAACTATAGATTGTTAACGGTAGAAGACATTTGCTTAGGAAAGAGACGCAATGGTCAACATCAGTTTACTAATGAGTAGATTTACATAAAACATTGAACAAACAGAGACGCAAAAGAGATGTTTAGTCCCTTGTGTAATGAATTATGCAAATATCTAATGTTATCAGCCATCTTTAATATGACTGGATCTGGTCACGACGTGACCTCACTTCTGCTATGACCTCATCACAAAGCATACAGAATACACATTAAACACACGGTCATCATACGACAAATCAAAATCACAAGCTGCCTAAAAGACCCACATCAAGTCCATGATGATGTGGTTTATGCTAGTTTGGAGCTGGTGGTCTTTCTTGCTGTATCAAACATGTAGGGGCGGTTTCCCGGACAGGGGTTAGCTTAAACCAGGACTAGGCCTTAGTTAAATTAGGACATTTAAGTCGTTTTTACAAACATGACTAAACAAAGGCACTGATGTATTTTAGGATATGTCACTGCTAACTGTTTTCAGTTTAGACCGCTCTAACATTTATTTTAGTCTTAATGTTTGCAGGACTTATCTAAAGACAAAGCTAAACTAATAATCACTTCAATGTTTTGTAGTTTTAGGGCTCAAAGAATTCACTAACCCCACCCATTTTACAAACCTATTGTTTTAAGGTTTTAGAAAATACATTTGTTTTCTAAACATTCTGCTAAATAAATTTTGGGTAGTACACTTCACAATATTGTCGCATTCATTAACATTAATGGATTAGCTAACAATGAGTAATCTAGTTTTCCAGCATTAATTCATCTTTGTTAATGAAAGTTATTAAAGGAATATCCCAAGAAGCAGTAGGTTACAGTGCATTTTATAACAGCTAAGGGAGTTGTGGCACGACGCGAAGCGGAGTCATTAAAACCCCCTCAGCTGTTATAAAATGCACTGTAACCCACTACTTCACGGGGCTTATTGCTTTTATAAGACGGTTATTCCATATGCATAGCAAGGTTTCATAAAATCAAGTAAATAAAATGATATTTAGGCTATGTAATGCGGCGGTCAGCCGTTATAAATCGGGGTATTTTATAACGGCTTAGAACTCGGCTCAACCAATCAGAATCAAGGACCAGAACTGACCGTTTTATGAAGTGCATTAACTAATGTTAACTAATACAACTTTTGATTTTGAACATACAGTATTAGTACATGTTGAAATGAACATGAACCAAGATCAAATTCATGCTGTAGAAGTAGTGTTCATTGTTAGTTAATGATAGCCTCTGTAACTAATGTTAACAAATACAACCCTATTGTAAAGTGTTACCCAAATATACAATTGTATTAGGTTTAGAGGCAACACTATCTAGAAATGATATAATACTCCAGACAGATTTCGGTATTTATAAACACACTTTTGCTGTGATGTACATGATCATCAGGCATTCTGAGACAATTCACATCACATAAAATTCTCTTACTGTTGAGTCATTGGGTTGCTAAGAGCGGCTACAAATCTTACTGTATGTGTGAATGTTATTCGACATTACCCAGAGTGCATTGTGCTGATGTTATAGTTGATGTAGAGTGCGTTAGTGACACATATCAGTGCTCATCGGCTGACCGTTCCCTTATCCACACCGACTCTAATCCTCACCGCTCATCCTGATCAAGCTGACGATATGACTCGTCACCGGAGGAGATGAGAGAGTGGCTTGCTTCCTCTTCCTCCATCATCTCTTTCCCCCACCCCGGGAACCAGAAGTCATCACATCACCACTCAAACACGTCACGACAAACAGCCGTTCAAAACAAAATCAGAGCTGACGAAATGCACGTCACGCCACAGATGCAAGACGTGTGTCTTCTGTCCATATCTATGTACCCCACTCCCCGGGCCGCTTCAAGTACCACCATGATTCTCCGTTCCGGACATGACAGGACGTCAAAGACCATGTACAAGCCGAATGCATGTTTGTATGCGTGCATTTTCTGCATCATAACACAGCATTAAGCATGTGACTGCAGCATCTGGAGAGCGTTTCTGCTTATCCTCGGAGCATGCACTGCACCGCCGGGAAAGCTGGGATGAGAGAGAGAGAGCGAGACAGGGGGAAGCAGAAGGGGGAATGAGAATCAACGCTCGCCGCGCTGTCCTCTTACCTTATCGCAGTCACTGTGTGCAGGAACAGCTCACCTGTGCGCCTCTCGCGTGCAGCCGAAACGCATGCAGGCCAGCCGAACGCGCTCAAAACATCTCTGGCTTGGAAGTCTGGAAGTCCGGAGAGCGTACTAAAACAAAAGGGATGGACAAAGCCGGGGGAGAATCTTTCAGAGTGACGCATGCAGCTTCCCTGTGACGCAGCTGATGTGCAGCATGCGTGTTTCAGGTTGTCTGTGACATTAGTGTTGTGAGGTGTTACGCCGCGTGGACCCCACAGCCTAGGGACTCATGTGAGAAAAGAGACGGGCTGTTAGCTGCGACCCCCCGTGAGATGAGATGGTGTAATCCGGAGGAGGTTGAGGAAGCAAGAGACGGTTGTGCTTGCAGCAGCCGCGCAGCCCATGCGTGCTGGATAGAGCTCTCTCTCTCTCTCTCTCTCTCTCTCTCTCTCTCTCTCTCTCTCT
>NC_079897.1:707127-750123 GCF_024868665.1 Triplophysa rosa
CTCTCTCTCTCTCTCTCTCTCTCTCTCTCTCTCAGCTATCGATTCACTCCAGCCCTGCACAGCTTCAGTGAAATATGAAACGCCGGCCTGCCAAGCACTCATTAATCTGAGAGAGTAACATTAACAACAATACCAGAAAAGCTTTCAGAGTACTGCACGCTCCACATGTCCAGCTGCAGCATTAACTCACTTTAATATACATAAATATACAGAAAATGAATATATTCATTTAATTCATTAATATCTGAATAAGGAATCCTGTTATAGGACTATTAAGATTGGAAAAAAATTTCAATAATCTCAGATTGCTAAATCAGTTTTATGTCTTGTTTTCCATTACAAATATCTAAACATTCTTAAATAATTTAAATATGAAACCAAGTGACTTGAGATATTAAGTCTTGTTTAATGGAAATAAATGATCGTAATGGTGCTTTTTTATTAAAATCAAGAAAAAAAGTGGGGTAAAATCTTGTTTTCCCTATGAATTAAGAGTACTTGTCTTAACCCACTGGTAGATTTTATTTTTTGTTTTAAGTATGCACTCACTTAATTTAATGTAATATCTTTAATTTTTTGAAGATTTTTTTACAGACCTGCTTTTCACAGCCTTAGTAAAAATAGGATATTTAAGTTGCTTTTATAAAAATCCCTTAAAAAAACATTATCTTGACACAAAACAATGGCTCTCTGACAATAACATATTTATTTATTTAATACAGATATGTAGGGCATGTTATTTTCAGTTAAGAAACCGCTCAAACTTTCTTTTTATTCTGGGACTAGACTTAAGCCTTGTTTATAAAACCGGCACGCAAGTAATTTTCTTTCACAAATAAACATGTCTTTTCTCAGTTTTTTTCAGTACAAATATCTGAGTAAAAAACATATTTCCTAACACAAGAAATATACCTGGTTTACCTGCATAGTTAAGACTTTACACACATCAATAAATCTCTAAACCTGTGCGCTTAAGGTCAGAGTTTGACCTTTGATTCAATAAAACCTGTGGCTTCCACAAAAACACCATCTGACTTCTCAGCATCACGGGAAAGATGGAGAAAGACCCAGAGCCTTCACCTGAGGGCACTGCACAACCCATCAACACTGCTATCTGCTCTCACTGGACATTACACGGGACATTTTCACTCACGAGTAACCCTGAGACATGCGTATGTTGCCATAGAAATAGCAGACTGATATTATCAGCCTGCAGGTAGATAGAAGATCCCTTTATTTGCACCTTTGAAAGACAACAACAGAATTGAGCAGCAGCCACCTCAATCTACACAAGGGATGCACCGAAATGAAAATTCTTGGCCGAAGCCGAATAATAATGAAACACTTGGCCAAAGGCCGAATACCTAACACCGAACATGTTTGTTTTGCATTTCTTCTATTTATTTAGCCATTTTTTTCACTATTGCATAAACTGAATGGTCAAAATGTGCTATAATTTGTCTTGCTTTTCAATAAAATACAATATAACTTAAAATAAAATTTGAGCAAAACAAAGTCAATTAAAACAAAAAATTGAGCCCTCTCCCTTCATGAATAGCCTCTATTAGGCCTATAGCTGACTGCTAAAATAATGTAAATTACTCTGTACCCCTACAACAAAACAGTTCAATCAAAAGTGTCATTCAACGTTAGGCCTAAAATAAAAATATGAATAAACGAAAACTGTTGGATTATTGTCGCCTACACTGCAAAATGATTTAAAGAAAAAAAACATCCAATGCAAGCAATTCTGACTGATGCTGACTGACAACCATGACAACTGGCTTATTTCATTATTTTTTTTAATTATAAAGGTATATTCTGTTCTAAACAAATTCTGTAAATTAATGTTTGATTGTTTTTTGGTTCATCAATGTTGCGCTGCACTTAGTTGCGTTAACCACCTGGTGTCGTCCCCACATGTGATTCGACTTTCAGTCGACTATAGGCAAGATGTGATGATTCTGATTCGACTATGTAAATCCTTAGTCATACTTGTCATTCTGGTCCAGTGCTGGTTTTGTGCTGATGAAACCTGTCAATCATTATCAAGTCTTTACTGGTCACCAGCACTGAAAACACAACAACAGCAGATCTATTAGTGCTTCCTGCACAAACCGTCGCTGATGCACAAGCTAAAGAAAGAAACCCAGAAAACATCGGACTGAGTTTGATTTTCTGCGTTTTTCGCATCCATAGCACGCATTTTTAAAAGGTGTTTTGACAAATCAGAGACACCGTACAAATGAACGGCAAATACGAAAAAACGCATACGAAAATTTCGGACTGTATGTGCAAAAACCTTAAAGCGGCAGTCCGTAGGATTGGCCTCTTTGTCGCCATCTCAGTATGTAATTGCTACTGCAGGTGATGTGCGGAGGTATTTCTTGACGTGAGTTGTGATTCGGCACTGCTCAACTGCGCGGATGAGTCTGATGTTTTGAGTCGTGGCCCGTGACAGTTCAGCGGTGAGAATCTTCACTGTACATCAGTAGCGCATAAAAAACACAGATAACATGGCAGATGATATAACACGAAACAAATAAGAACATAAACACACAAATAGCGCAAATGGAGGCTGTGTTGAAGTGTTTTGATATTATTTCGGGTGCTGGGTCGTTTTGTTATTTCTCATGGAAACTCCCGTAAGGCGAACCGGACAGAAGATCCCCGAACGCGGGTCTCAAATGCTGACAGGCACGGTCATAAATCATTGTACACCATACAACTATATATACTACATGCAAAGCCTTGCCATCATATCCGGGATATAAGTCCGTAAATTTGAGTAAAACCACAGGCTTCACTTGTCCGTGCTAATGAAATACAGATGTGGGGAGGTCATTTCTAAATCACACGAGGTCCCCAGATAATACTAATCCCGGGCGAATAGGGCTTAAATTACATTTATCATAATGAACATAAAGAGAGAAAGAACAACCGATGAAAGTGTACCCGTCTGTATTAACACAACAAGTGCGCTACGGTTTTTGTGTTATCTATTGAAATATTAAAAATGTCTTACCTGTTCAGAAGAAATAAAGCGATGACTGCATCCGTTTACAATCTTTCAGATCACGGAGTTCCCGCCACCTTTGAAATGCCTTGCCAATATTAATTTTCGCACGAGTCCGATCACATTCCCTGTTTCTTTGTAAACCGTCTTCAGTTCGTTCTTTCTTGTTTTTCACAAATGATGAGATGTCAACACTGCTTGGCGTTTAAAAGTAAAAGTACTAAACGCAGCCGTAAATAATACTAAACGTTGTGTGAAATCCTACCCAACAGTTGTGAGTACACGCTATAAACCGCCTGTCACTCGCAGCATCCACGCGCTGGCTAGCAGCCGGATCCTCTTCGTTCTGTGTACGAATGTGACGTAATGACGCACAGACGAAAGACACCATATAAGGATCTCCGGGAAAGTCGACCCGACAGGGCAAATTACAAACCATTATTACAAGCTTTCCGTGGTGAATCCAGCAAGGGTAGTGACACAGTTTTAAACACCGTTCTTTCATGTACTTGCTCAATAATTGGTTTTAGCTCATTTTTACCCCAAAAAACTTGCGGACTGCCGCTTTAAGACTATCTGTGTCTTATTTTAATCTCATTCAGAGGAGCCGAGACTGAACAGAGACACTTTTGAGACAAGAGCAGGAGAAAGAAAGCAAACCACCATCTGGCACTCTCTCTAACACACACTCACACAGGCACGAGTCACCAAACACACTGGCACGCACACACAAACACTGTCAAGCACACACATGCAAACACACAAACACTGTCAAGCACACACATGCAAACACACAAACACTGGCGCAAACACACAAGTTAACACGCGAACACACATGCTAACACACATATGCACGCACACACAAAGACACTGGCAGGCACACACACAACCATGCTTACACATGCTAACACACATATGCACGCACACACAAACACACTGGCATGCACACACACAACCACGCTTACACATGCTAACACACATATGCACGCACACACAAACACACTGGCATGCACACACACAACCACGCTTACACATGCTAACACACATATGCATGCACGCACACACAAACACACTGGCATGCACACACAAAGCCACGCTTAAACATGCTAACACATATGCACACACACAAACATACATACACAAACAAACACGCACACACACACACTGTAATGCACACACATAGCCACGCTTAAACATGCTAACACACATATGCACGCACACACAAACACACTGGCATGCACACACACAGCCACGCTTAAACATGCTAACACATATGCACACACACAAACATACATACACAAACAAACACGCACACACACACACTGTAATGCACACACATAGCCACGCTTAAACATGCTAACACACATACGCACGCACACACACACACACACACACACACAAACATACACACAAGTGCACACACAAACACTAGTATGCACACAAATAGCCACGCTTACACATGCTAACACACATATGCACACACATGCGCACACACACACACTGGCATGCACACACACAGCCACGCTTACACATGCTAAGTAACACACACACAAATACGCACACACAAACACACACTTTCTGATATACCTATAGGGATACAAAATTGAAAAATAAAAACATTTTGTGTCTATGGACAATGTTTTAACTGATGTGCATAGTGCAGATTCGACTAATATCAGAGTCAAAATCAAGGGTAAATGCTTTCCAATTCAAACAGGATATTCTTTGTTCATGCCAACAAAAAAATTCTATCAGGATATACAAAACCATATACAGGGCTCTAGACTCATTTTTCCCTCTGGTCGCACCAACTTACAATTTGGTCGCACCCTTTTTTATGGTAATCATAATGACCTTGCATAATGACCTCAGCTGATGAATCGTCCTGTTAATTTGTCACTCGGTCTTTTAAAATAGTTGGATACAGACCGCTTCATATTTGCACTTTTACACTTGCGACCGTGCCCAATAAATGCACAGAAACTTTGTATTTGTTATTTTATACAGCTGTAATTATTTAGTTTTATATTCAAGTGATATATTTGCTATGAAATGATCTGACACAAATATAACCTGTCACTCTTCACAATCCTCCTTTATTGCCCTCTTTGCAAATAGCTGTATTTTTGCCACTGGCCTTCTTTATTTTTACCACATAAAATTTGATTAAATTAGCTAGCTCAAAACTCAAAAGTAACTCAGAACTAAATTATTATATATGTACTTTATTACAACACATTGTCATAACTAAACTTTAAATACTAAATCTTACAAACCACTGTTACATGGTCTAAGCACGCTTGTGTTCTGAGGTGTTTAAAGTGACTGATTTGATGGGTTTAGACAGTGAGTCTTGTGAGTTCAGTGTTTGACATATGAGTTGTTTCAACAAAATGAATCGGTTCAAGTGAGTCATTACGTCGCGAATCGGACATTAGCGGACATTGATGCGCTGTTTGTTATTTACAGCTGTTAGGACATCGCAAAAGATAGAAGTTAACAAGAAAACACTTCATTGGATAGAAATTTTCCTTTATGTCGGCTGCATGTGCGGAACACTTGTCAGGGAAGAAAAGACAACATGTTTTAATTTGAGCACATTCACACCCAGCTGTCATTCAAGTAAAAATATTCTCAAAATGCACCAAGTGAAACATTGATTCTGACTTCCGACCTTGCTTTTGATTAACGTGTGAAGGAGTGAGACCGATGTGTTCGACTTCATTAAACGCTGCGCAGAACGATCGGAATAAGACATCAATGTTCCATGAGAGCGTTTTAAAAGCATACGGAGTACCCCGTCCCGTTACCCGTAGTGCCTTCATGCCGTACGGTCTGCGCAACACCGAATGAAGTCAAACACACACTTTAGTTTGGAGACGGAGGGAGTGCACGAGCTCTCTGCTCGCTCTTTCCTGCAGTTATCACAAGCA
This sequence comes from Triplophysa rosa, assembly GCF_024868665.1. NCBI lineage: Eukaryota > Metazoa > Chordata > Actinopteri > Cypriniformes > Nemacheilidae > Triplophysa > Triplophysa rosa. The sequence goes on from NC_079897.1 coordinate 713,077, forward strand.
CGTCATTCACCACTCATAAATCACATTAAATGTTAAATAAATCTTTGGCGGGGCAAAAATTCGTTTAACGCACTCGCACCTATGCGACCCTGTGAAATTTTTCCTCGCACATTATAAAAATACGATTGCATTTTGGTCGCTGTCTAGAGCCCTGATAAGACAAAATCCTTTTCTTAAGGGCACCACTTTTCATTTTTCTATTTTGACGTGTTGTTAGAACATCAAGTGTCTGATTCATACAGATCTCAACACTACACTATAATACACTATAACAGGATTTATTCTTTACTGTGTGATATGAAGTGCTCATTAGAACACACACTAATCAAACCGATCTCCTCTCTCCCACAACAAAAGTTTATCTGCGTCAATAAAATGTGCGTTAAACAGTCAATGAATATTTATGTTACAAGATTTGCAGAATTATGCACAGAGGCTCCACACGCAAATGAGGAAAACACGGATTAAAACAAATATATTCAAGAATTCAAGCCAATTTGCATTCATTGTGAATTCCCCGCTGAGACAACACTTAACACACAGAAGTTTCATTAAAGAATTCTAAAATCTCAAGCTAAATCAGTGGAGTTTAACAGCAAAAAATATTTTTTTTCCACATTTGATATCTAATGTGTTCCAGTCATCTGAAAGTGCCATATGTGGACTTCACACGATGTTCCGCCAGGACACTAAACAAAATAAAAAAGTGCTTTAAAAAGGGTCTCAACACTTCTGCTGTCTCACATTCAGCGGCTGACTGTAAGATATTCTTTCTGTCCACCGCAGGAGGATTTAAAACTCTGCTGATACAGCATCTAAACATCATTATTCCCGACTCCCCCTCACACAAATCCATTACAAAAACACAGCAGAAGATTGGAAAGGTGTTTGACGGCCTCAGAGCATCGACCTGCAATTAATTCAGAACTAAATACCAGAACACAAGCCTGAAGCTCATGGGACGTGTCTTCACTGCTCATTTAATACTGCTGTGACCAGTTCAAGTGTCCTGAGATCACACAACCTGAAGAAAGAGAGGACAAACCTCAACTGAAAGGTGGTCGTATGACACGGCTAAAAGGAATATTATGGTTTGTTTTAGATGTAATGTAATGTGTAAACACGATTTAAGGTTAAAAACGCTGTATTTTCCACATAGCGTGCATGTTTGTATCTCCTCTTTGCTCCGCCTCTCTGAAACGCGCGGGTTTTTGACAAAGCTCATGGCTCTGAAAAGCGAGGTGTGCTGTGATTGGCCAGTTCACCAGTGCGTAGTGATTGGTCCAATACTGCAAGCGTGTGAGGGAAATGTGACGCCTCTGACCATATTTGGAACATCAGGTTCCTCTTCAGTTGTACTGACAGGTACGCCCACCTTACTTGCGTCTACATTTGGGTGGTCTTAGTCAAATCAGACCACCAACTGATGTAGATTTGTGGGGGTGTGGCTACACGAGGCGTTTCAGGCAGGTCTGGGTGAGCATTCGCTTTTACATAGAATGACTCTCATGTTCCCACACTTTCATTTCTGCAATTTTACACGTCTAATACACGCATGAGCAACTTATAACACACCAGAGACACAGAAACACACGTGTTCGCACCATATGACCCCTTTAAGTATTCAGAGAATAATGCACAAAAAGACAAACGGCAGAGACATGGATCTCACCACAAACACAATCACAGTACCAGACGTTTAATGTTCAGTTAACACATGAAAATGGCTCTTTTTTACAGGCGGTCCTCGTGTATCCACTGTATGATCTGTATGTCAGGTCAAGCACACACGCACGCACACACAACGGGTCAAAACAAAGCGGATCAATGCTGAAATGACGTGAGCCATCACAGATGCAGGAACGGTCTGATTGATAAAAACACACATCTTGAGATCAGATCTGTGAGTGACAGGTCACACACAAAGTAAATCAATGAGTCTGAAGGTGAAAGAGGAGTGAAGGAGCAATCAGATTTTAATTACTCTAGCACATTGAACGAAAACCCTGAGCCCGGCTGCTTTACGCTGTGGCAAGATTCCAAAATAAACCCCTGGAGGTAAGGTCAGTTTCTCTCTTTTGGCTGTTAACTTCACCATTTAATACATGCTTTATCATGAACATTTTGAACTTACACCCAACTTAGATTAGCCAATTTCATGACGGGGGGTGTTTGGCTCGCCTGATGAAGGCTTTGGAATTCCATTTATTGGGAGGCAGCATGTAGGGTCCGTTGTGCATGCACAGAATTGCTTTATTTGCTTCAATTAGAAAAAACGTTACACCAGCCACAATTTGCTGGTCAGAATTAATTTCTTCAGTCTTTCGGCCAGCACAAGTTTAGCAAGTGCACCGCACACATAAAGAGCAGCAGCTAATCACATGTACGAGCTAGGTGAAGCTTATACGCAAATGAGACCCACGCTGCAGGCATAATGAGTCGGAATGCGAACGGTCTAATTTTGAGCTATGAAAATAGCTATAAAATATGGATTTTGGTGGAATTTGAGATTTTCATAAAAATAAGTACATTGCCCTCGTCTCGCGATCCCAATGCTCCAAGTCGTAATTAAACATCTAAAACAATCTTTATTTGTCTACGTTTTCTGAGGTGCACCTTCCTAAGTCTTTCCTAATACAAAGGATGCGTGTCCATCTGAAGCAAAGCGTTTGCGTGTCTGAGGTTTTGATTCGGTTTTGGTTTTAAAACATGCAGGATTGAGAAAATAAAGTGCGGGACTGATGTTAAAAGAGTTATTAAGAGAGATAAAGTGCAGGACCTGATTGATGCGAGTTATAAGAGCTCAAAAAGAAAGAAAATAATTATTAAGAGCTTTCATAAAAAAGAAAGGTCAAAAAGCAATACAAAGTAATCCGCGCGGCTCCTGACGACATATTAATGTATTATGAAGCGAATTGATCGGTCTCTAAAATAATGATTAAATATCATCTGAAAACTACAGCTTCTGCGACTGAAACTTCGGACCAATATCAATGGTAAGTGCCTTACTCACTTTTTAAATCCTGAATCATTCCTAACCCTGTCTCTTCACTCAAAAATTCAACTTCTGTCATTCATTGACTCATAGCTCATTCAAATGAGTTTGCATTGTGTGAGGAGACAAAAGCTGCTCGTCTGTACAATGAACATTTTTAAATCTCATTTAATTCTCATCTCAGGTTTAATTCTGTTTATTTTACAGACATTCTTGGAGTTCAGCAGCAGAAACAAAACTGAGACAGGCAGTGAAGGAGTGAGACATACTACAACACACTTACACAACAGTGCACTTGAACACACACACACACACACACACACACACACACACACACACACACATGCTACAGCACAGTCACCCAGTGATCTGACCTCAACAAAGCAGCCTGAAACACCACACAGTTTTAAGGGTGAAGTGTGTATTTACTTTTGATGTGTAAACACTTTCTCTTAAACACTATCTTGGTTTCAAGCGCAGAGACAAGTGTAAGTGTGAACCACTGTGGCATTTTCAAAAGCCAGTCATTATTTCTGCTGTTCCACAAAATTAAACACTTCACCTTTACAGATTTGATAAACAACAAAGAACAGAATATATGTAAATAGTCATATTAAAATGCTTACGCATGTTAAAACTATCCACTATCAATTTACACTAAACTCTTTGCCAACTAAAATATTGATCTTCAGAGCAGGTTAAGACCAGTTACCACAAACAGATCCAAACCTTCTTCCCTGTGAATGAAGTTTCAGGTCAAATGATCATTTCAGGTCCACATCTCTCAAGCATTTAGTTTTTGTCCATTACATTTTTCGAGGAAAGAGAACACTTATCTTCATCATTTGAACCGCCAAGAAAGCAATTGCACAATAAAAAATCTCAACGGCTGGTGGCAAAAAGTGAGATGATTGTGATATTTATCAGCACGGCTGAAGTTCACAGACACACCGAGTCTTTTGTTCTCATCCAAACACAGCAAACATCAACACACATGTAGCCAGTAAACAAAAGAGAGACAGAGAATCACACATCCTGCTCTTGAGTCATTTATCATTTAGATAGACATAGTAAAAGCTCTCTCCTCGCGTCCCGTACCGTCACATGATCAGGGAGGGAACATGTCTAGCAGAGGTCACGCATGAGACCTCAGAGTCGGTTTCATTTTGCATTATGCATGAACGCATGTTCAGCCCGAGAAACATTCCAGCCTTGACATTTCCAGAGCGTTTCGAATATTTCCAGACCGCAGCGTGGCCAGGAACCCGCACTCACATATCACACGCTAATGACCTGAATGGAGATTTTGATGGCTGTGATTTGGGAGGGGTTCTGCCGCATTCATCAGTCTCAGATAATTACAGCAGGTTAATATAGACACCAGCTGCTGCGCTACATCCCATCAACAACAATCACACACTGCAGGCAGACAGACAAAATTAAGTTGTTTCTACTACCATAAAAGTTGAATGACACTGACATTCATTGGAATATAGACCGTTTCATCTTAAGCACATAAACAAACGTTACTGCGCATGCGTACTCTTGTGACCCCACCTGAACTTCCGCTACACATTCACAAACAATAGAGAGCCTATAGATTATTTCTGATAACAATCAAAGGAAACCGAGAAGAAGCGTTACTTGGCCAAACTTGTCTCTCCAATATTTTGAATTAAGACTGCGATACCAAGCTCGACCGCTAGATGTCAGTGTACCATACGCAAATGCCACCGAAATGCAAGACCCATTCAACAAATTGTTTATTTAATAAAATGAACATACAACCAAATTCAACAAATCATTTATTTAATACAATTATTATACAGTAAAATAATGATACAAATTAATATTAACATAAATAAAAAATATATAAATAGTTATATTATTAGACACTAGCCAAACACAAACGGAAGTTAACTGGGGGTCAGGCGCACACTCTATACATATAAATAAATACAAGTTTAGGGTCTCTTACTGCTCTATTGATATTTTTTAAATAATATAATTTTAAAATAATACCAATTAAAACTTTGCAATCTACACCGGACGCGACCAGCTCGACGCGGCACGACACACGGCTTGTTCTAATGGGATTGTCGCTTCGCGCACACTAGATGCTTCGCGCCGCATCTAGTGTGGACAACATTTTTAATTATAAACATTTTGTCACGGTGTAACACTAATGTAACTTTCGAATAAAATCAAAACTTATATTTAATCTTACAGAATTTACAGAAAAGTTCTCGTCATTTCCTCAAGCAGTTTCTTGAGGTCTCATCCTGAGATGATTAAAGGAGTTCAAATCTACTCTGAACTCATTTCTTTTCATTATTCATTATTAAACCCAACTCATCCATTTCAATAACAAAAAATATAGTTTTGAAACTAACACCAAAAAAACTACAAAACAAAACATTTTTAAGATTTAATATTTTTAAGAGAAGCATTTAGTGGCCCTTAACTTTAGAACGGTCGTGTATGTGGATGTGTATTTATGTATAATACAACAACACAAATGACCAGAAATACTCGATCTCAGACGAATGAATATATTAAACAAACCCATCAAGCAGCACCTTAAAGACGTCTTGATAAACAACACTGAAGCATATGGGACGAGTCAAACCTGTCAAAATGATGTATGTGAAATCCACTTCCTGTTGAGTATCACCACACGTCTAATGACAGCAGCTCTGTGGGCCGCTCGACTCCCACATTTACATTTTAATATCTCAGCAAAATTTGATCAACTACACGTCCTCCGGGGGCTATTACAGGAGGTTAATTAACGTAGGGATTATACAACTACCATTTTTTAATGAGACGAGATCTTCACCCACGCTGGCACACACGGGTCATGAGGACCGGCAGGGATTACTCGTGAAGCAGCGGCGCTGTGGACCTCATAGCTTCAGATAAAAGTCTGAACCTGTGATTGACAACCACACGCTGTCAATTAATGCTGACAGACAGCTGTCACTCAATGGACAGATGAATGACACTTTACATACAAACATACTGCCGTATGTTATATCAAATACTCACGAAACATTCACACACGTAATGATGCTTTTGCTGACAATATAAAACAATCACAATGATTTTAATGCACTTTTTATTTGGCCATAATGTTTCCTAAAGTGCAAAAAATAACCAAGGTTTTACTACAAATAAAACATAAACTATGGTAACCACAAATTACCCATGGATTTTGTAGTAAAACTTATACAAGTGGTAATCGATACAAACAATCAAATATAGAGTATTTTTGCAGTTTTTTGTCCCTTAGTCCCACTGTAAAGTTGTTCCGTCTAAAGAAACATCGAATTAAATGGAAAATATTCCAAAGGTTCACACTGAAGTCACATTAAAAGACACAAATAACCCCTAAAAGTCCCATAAAAGGATAAGACATGTCAACTTTTCCTGCCCTGTGCACTCTTATGAAGGATGCGAATAAAAAGTGACGTGATGTTGTTTTCAGGTCAGGATAAGGACGTTTGGCTCCTGAGAGAGAGAGAGGGTGAGAGCAGTCAAGGGTATCGGTCAATATCTTACTCCTGTCCGGGCAAAAGAGGGAAACAAGAAAATGAAGTGACATGCGAGGTCAAATGCATTCTGGCACAGAACATCTTGAAGTAATTTTAGATCCACTGCAGTATAAAGTGACCAGCACGCACGGCCCCTGCGGCAAACTCTCACAGCACACACAAGTTCAACGCTCGGATACTACAGTCTGACATCTGCCGAGACAAAAGACCAATACATAAATCACAATCACACTGGTGCTCTCTGATCTTTTCTACACATTTTATATCTCTGTCTGCTTAGGGTTAGGTTACAGATGTCTATGTGAGTAGCTCCCCCAGAAAAGCAGAAATACAGACGTGCTCAAATGTGTTGGTACCCTTACAGCTCATTGAAATAATGCTTCAATCCTCCTCAAGAGTGATGAAATCAAAAGCTATTGTATCATGTATACTTGCATGCCTTTGGTATGTCATGGAATAAAGCAAAGAAGCTGTGGGAAGAGGTGAATTATTGCTTATTCTACAAAGATATTCTAAAATGGCCTGGACACATTTGTTGGTTCCCCTTAGAAAAGATAATACATCATTGGATTACAGTGATATTTCAAACTAATTTCAACTTCAATTTCAAATCATAAAAAAGTCAGACTGGAATTTGCTAAAATTCATATTGACAAGCCACAATCCTTCTGGGAGGATGTCCTTTGGACAGATGAGTCAAAACTGGAGCTTTTTGGCAGGTCACGTCAGCTCTATGTTCACAGAGGAAAAAAATCAAGCTTTCAAAGAATGAACACCATATTACCTACAGTGACACACGGAGGAGGCTGGGTTATGTTTGGGGGCTGCTTTGCTGCATCTGGCACAGGGCGCCTTGAATCCGTGCAGGGCACAATGAAATCTCAAGACTATCAAGGCATTCTGGAGCGAAGCGTACTGCCTAGTATCAGAAAGCTCTGTCTCAGTCGCAGGTCATGGCACTGGGATAATGACCCAAAACACACAGCTAAAATCACGCAAGAATGGATAAGAACAAAACATTGGACTATTCTGAAGTGGCCTGATCTGAATCCTATGGAACATCTATGGAAAGAGCTGAAACTTGCAGTCTGGAGAAGGCACCCATCAAACCTGAGACCGCTGGAGCAGTTTGCTCAGGAGGAGTGGGCCAAACTACCTGTTAACAGTGCAGACGTCTCATTGAGAGCTACAGAAAACCTTTGCTTCCAGTGATCGCCTCTAAAGGGGGTCGCATCATTTTTGTCCATGACATTTTCATTTGTTTTATTATTTACAATATTATGTTGAATAAAAAATCTAATGCAAAGTCTGATTTCTATTAAATATAGAATAAACAACGGTGGATGCCAATTACTTTTGTCATTTTCAAGTTATTTCAGAGAAAATTGTGCATTCTTCGTTTTTTGTGGAGGGGTACCAACAAATTTGAGCACGTCTTTCTCAAAGTCCAAAAAAAATCCCCCAACGCAAATGATGTAAGGTGAGAATCTTCAGTAAATGTCAGGCTCTGTTTTATATTGGCAGTTAAATCATGAATATATAACTAGATAATTAGATGTACAGTATAGGAATTATGTACATTAAAGCGGCAGTCCAGAAGTTTGGCCTCTTTGTCCCCCTGTACAGCCCTGCACGTGCACTCAGATCTTCATCTTCACTTTCTCTCGTGGTACCTCGGATTCGATTAACTACCGCGGGCGCTAGATCTTTTAGCTATGCCGCCCCCCGCCTATGGAACTCCATTCCTTTAGATATCCGAAACAGCGACTGTCTGCAGACTTTTGAAACATGTCTTTACATTTACATTTAGTCATACATGTTTTGTCTATCAAGATAATCTTTAAAAATGAACACAATATTTGTTACTTTTGAAGCTGAAATACAATTGTCAGAAGTAAAAAGCTAACACGATGCTAAAAACAGACTACACTTAAGGTCGCTCGATATCAACGTCACCACCACCAAGCCTCCGACAACTTGATTAAAAATGTGTTCCCTGGTAAGTAATTACTCCGTGAATAAATCCGCATCTATGTTTGAAGAGATTTGTGCTCATGTTGCATTATTTGTGAGCTTTATATGCGAGATGACGTCTAACGTCCCCGCAAAAGGAAGTAGTCGCTTTTAGCAACTTGTTAGCAACCGTCGTTTTTAAGACACAATAAGGCTTTAAAAAATTACAAGCGGGTTATAATTGGTGTGTTTTATGTCATAGAATAAAACGTGAAAAGGTTTTGTTTACCACAGACCTTGGGCCTCATAAATCAACGCTGCGTACGCACAAAAACGTTGCGTACGCCAGCTTTCAAGCTCACGGTCGGATGTACTAACAGTGAAATTAACGTGAGAATGTGCGTTCTTCCAAGACAACTTCATGTCAGGCATGAGTTTTTTTGTGCGTACGCACATTTACAGCTTTGTCCGTACGCAATGTTTTAGTATGGAATCAACGCAAGTCTTTGTACATGAGGCCCCTTATTTCGGGCGATTTACCAAAAACCCATTCAAAAACCCCCAGACATTGAAGCGATGGAACCGGAAGTCCTAAAATGCTAACTCGCTTCCGGGTTTTGCATACAAAAATACGTCATCTCTGAGCCTCTCCATGTGATCCTCATAAAGCCCTAAAGCAAAGATGGGCAAGGGGTCAATAATGTCATTCTCACTCCACTGCAGGTCAACGGATCTGGTAAAACATGTCAAATCTGCAGCTTTCCTACAAGTATGCATGCGGTTCTCTCCAAAAGTACATTTTTCAGACAGATTGAAATGTCAACATGACAAATGTGGGTTGAACTAAAGTTTTCTCCTTCATAATCAAGTCGTTTAGCAGATGCTTTGACTCCGAGTAACTGGTGAGCACAGATTTTAAAACCATAACATGACAAGCAAACGCCGTACAATCTTCACACACTCACGCAGGGAGGACGAAAAGATCCTCACCAGAATCCCAACAGACGCCAGACACGATTCTTTCTTTTCTCTTGTATCATCCAAAACATGGGCCACAATTTCACTGTATTCTTTGGAGGGAGAAGATGCCATTCCTCTGACAGTTTCTGACCCAGATAGAGGCCGGACTAGACGAAGCCTGTGAGTAAGTATTCCGTGTCTTTGGCTGGTTAATATCATCCCTCCAAATGGTCATTAGCAGACATCTGTACGGATGGAAACAGGCCAACACAAGCCCAGCCCTCACACTGAAATACACAAACAGATAACGGATGATATGACAACCTCATCACGTCTACACAGCGTTTCACACTTCATTATAAACTAATGAAGGAAGAGAAAAACAGATGACAGTCCATTAAAATTGTCACTTGCTATGTGACATGAGGAATACGCCTCTAGCTGGCGATCCGCCCGTGACCTGACATGTTGATCTTCTGTCCTGGAAATGCTGCGTAATGTTTTTGGGTTTGTGGAAAAGGTTGTAAGCGGAAGAGATGAGCAAGCTGACGTCCTGACGCTGCAGTCCAGTTCAGACACGCCAGCGGTTTACTGGCACACTTTCTCCCTGGAAACCTCGGGTGGAACTTTGGATTGTCTTCCAGCCTTTCCCCTGAACTATTTGACTCGGAATACGGCACAAAACAACATCCCTACACCCAACATCTCAACATTTAATCAACGTTTACACTTCTAGCTTCAATAAATGTTTCTGGTCTAACCACAGATTTCATATCATACCAGTAAACAAGAGATGAGGTGATGAGGTGATGTTCATCCAAATTATTCATAAAAATGTCTTCACGCGACCAGCCTCTCTGCAAATAACTGGGGAGCTTTTTAAATGATGAAAGATGACATTTATTAAATTAATTCCACACACTGACATCCCAACAAATGAAAGTGGAAAACGTGTCAGACTCTTCATTCTCCAGAGGATAAATAATGAAGTTCTGGCGCGGGGAGAAAAGACGGAAGGAGTTGGACAGATGGAATTTATCATTACAAATCCTTCCGTTCATTACGCATCGGGGAATTTTAAAGCTGTAACGAAAAAATCTGAATCTAAAACAAAGACTTGACTGTGACATTCTCTTCTTTTGATAATACAGTATGTAATAAAGCACTTTATCTTACAGAATTACAGAATTATCAGTGTGATTTAATAAGCAAACATAATGCTGGTGTATAATACTGAAAACCAAAGATTGAAATGCAAGATTCAAGAGTCATTTTCAATGCATCACACACACACATGTGCAGTGCATTACATACATAAAGCGTCAGACCCCCACAGACAGACGATTTGAGAGAGGTTCTCTGAGACCCCGGCGACCGGAAACGACTCTTTTCCTTTCAGATTCCTTACGAGTTTCTCTAGCGCCAGCAGCCATTTATAGCCAACAGAGCAAAGCAGTTCCCATGAAGAGCTCTACACATCTTATCGTTTCAACAAACGGCATTTTCACAGAGAAACAAGCTAACAATATCACCATAAGCACATATTGCTAAGATATGATTCCAAAAAACACTGTTTCAGACAATCTCAGAGCAAAGCTATGAACAACAGATTATATCCAAATTCAAACTATTCTTATATCTTGTAAAGAAAATAAACGCAGTGTTCGCACACACAAAACATGCAACGTCAAAGATCTCCAGATACGTTCAGGTTTCTTAGTGCAAGTAAAATTTTCTTAAACAGTTTCATTGAAAGTCCACACAACTGGATAAACACATTTCTTATGAACAAGCTGCATGATTTGTGGTCGTATTTATGTCTTTGGCACAAATGGTCATACAAAGAAGTTATATGTAAAGATTGTGCTCTTATGATGAATAGAGGTTTAAATAAGAGATCAGTGCTGAGGTAGACAGCAGATGGCAATAGAATCAGAAATGGTGTAAATATATGTTACTGTGTTATTTCGCCGACAGATCGTCTCACTGAAGCACAGCGTGTCAGACGAGCGAACAATTGAGCAGAAATAAACCTCTGCAAACCTGCGAGTTTCACATTTACTGCCACCTCTGCAGTTCTGATGCAAATGTAACACGAGTGTCGACAGACACGAGTCTTCAAAGAGAGACACTGAGAGAGCCGAAGAGCCACCCGCATGCCCTGCGCTTCCTAAGTGTCTCCAGGGAGCAGAGAAACGCTCATGCAGCTCTAACCAGATGTGACTGCCGAGCACGACAGCGAGAAGCCAAGCGCATCAATGCAGCAAAGCTTCAAGGTTCAATACAGATCTCACACCATCTTACTGAAAAATACAAGAAAATACTTAATCGCTAAATAAACCCTTTAGATTAATGCATCAGCATGCGCTCTACTGTATTGTTGGCAATAGAAATGAAACCTTCACCTTTAAGTCTGCATATTCATATAAAATCATATATCAACTGAAATCATCATTTATTAACTGAAGACTCAAATAATCAAACGTGATGTGTGACAGGTCGTGTAAGAGTGATGCTCTTAAACTTTGACTGAATAAAGTACCTCACAGTTACTGTTTTCTGAATTTAGAAGATATGTTGAATATGTAATGAAATCTTTCTTTTTCCTACAAACTTGAGGTGTAAACATCCCTGAGGTGAAACAAACTATCCAGAGGACATCTGAAACGTTCACCCGCCTCACAGCCCCACAAACTTCCTCCAGCCGCACAGATGAGCCAAACCTTCAGCCGCAAATAAGAAATCTCACGAAGAGTGTCCAAATCATGTTTTGATATCACTCGAGGGCCTGTTTCCACAGATAATGGAAGAAAAGAGGCTTTGGTGTCTTGCCACAAAAGAGCACCAGAACCGTGAAACATCTCACACACAATCACAACTGACATGTCAACCCTAAAGACGTCCACAGAAGACGCAAAGAGCTGCATCACACAACCCAACACGCTACATCCCAACAATAACACAGCCAAGAGACAGAGAGGTGTTCTTCAACAATCCCCACAAATACACAGATAAAACAACGTCTTACCTCATCAAAGCCGCTGTCTTCTTTCTTGAAAGCTTGAGGGGGAAAAGAGAGATGATATCAGACATTTAGTTCACTAAACGGTGAATAAATTAACACAAAATGGGGTCAATTGGGTATTTCTCACATGCACATGAAAAGGTAATGAAAGTCATTTTGAGATTGAGTTCAGATTAAGTTCATCCTGGGTCAAAGGTCAATAAACCCGTCGAAACACATCCGGGTCACCACAATAAAAAAAAGTATGATTTCATCAAATAAAGAAAACTATTTTTGAGGCCTTTTGTATTTTCTGCACCCTCCCCCCATTTTCATTAATGCCATAAGTTTAAATATTTTTGTATTCATTATAATTATTTAAATAATTATATATTATTTAAATTGTACAGTACATTTACATTTACATTACATGTATTCATTTGGCAGAAGCTTTTATCCAATAAACATTTTGTCAACACGCTACACAGTACACAGTACATTGTTGTAGCATTAGTTGTATTGCGTTTAAATAAACAAATCCATGTATTAGAGCACGATAGTAATACAGATAAAAATATCATGTACGGCTAATGAGAATCTAATGTGACCTCTGTTTGACAATAATTAAAAATGGAAGAAAAAATGATTACATTAAAATTTTAAATCTTCAGATTCATTACAGTGGTGAAAATGATTTATTTTAATGTCATTTTCCATGTAATTTCTCCTTTCTTTCTTTTGATTTGGGGATTAATGTGACCTGGATGGGTTTTCTTCACATTCACCCATATCAAACATTTATGCCCTGCTAAACATATGTTTGATAAATGGTTGATAATGTTTTATATTAAATCAATGCACATGAAAGTACCAATACAGTATGTGTTTGCAGAGACACAGTGTCAATATACCTGCTTCGGGTCAAATAACGCATAAATCTGTACACTAATACCATTTAATATCATATAAATGTCCTGGATTAATGCAACTTCAGTATTACTGTCTGTATCTGTAAAATACTGTTTATAGCTTACTGTGCGTTCACACCGCCAGCGACTCTGTCGCTAGGTGTCGCTAGTCTCTTGCTACGAGGTCATTAGAAGGCGTTCCTAGTTTTGGTTGCTCTAGTCACATTTACAAACAAACTCTACAGTAACTGACGAGAGACGGATGATGAGCTTCGCTGCTTTACGTCGCTCCCGAAAGTCGCTCATCATTTGCATAAAGTTGTGCAAATTTCAACTTTGTCGCGTCGCTAGACACGCTTACTTCCTGTCGCCAACGGTCACTGTCGCTCGTGTCACCGGCTCTCCAATGAAATGAACGACGTTGCCTCACTTTGTCGCTGGGTGTGGCTGGCGGTGTGAACGCACAGTTAGATTCAAATCCTCAAAGAACCCTTTAAAATATAAATAAACGTCTTGCAATGGTATCTGGGGAGATTTTTAGACATACAACATGGAGAATTTTCAAAATTTTCTGCCATTTGATCCGTCTTTCCATCGACAGATCATTAAATGAAGCTCAACCATGCAAGCGATCGTCTCCGTTAAACAGAGCATCTTTCTTTCATATCCCTTGAAAAATGATTTATTCATGTTGTTGCTATTGTTCTGAGACAATGCCGAGCTGTTCTCCTCTGAAGACAGTTCACTGTAGAAATAGTTCATATTCAAATCCCTTCACTTTACAGAAAGATTACAACAGAGTGAATCATCATGACTATGACAAGTCGTTTCAACAGCTTGGTGAGGGCGACACATTAACTTCAATGAAAAAATGCACAAATGTACTTTTTGCCTCATAGAAGCTTAAAATATCCCCTGCCACGTACAGAAGAAAGTCTTTGTAAATGCTTGAGACGACATCTGACTAAAGCACAGCGGAGCGGTGTGAGTGTGTGACGGGCAGCATAAAACATCTCTGAGACACTCAGAATATCTACAGAAAGCTTTATGAGCAGCCAAAACACCCACCCGCCTCAAAACCCTGTCTGGTGTTTAGAAAGAAACCTCACAAGTGACTGAAAACTCTGATTTCAATAGTGTGAGCATTAAAAGTGCATCCAAATATTGCAATATACACTGGCTATAATCAACAATTCTCTCCACTGAGCTTCTTGCAGTGCATTGTGGGAATGTCTTGGTTAGAAATCGATCAAAAGAATTTGCTGCCCATCCAGCTCACTAGTTTTTGGAATAAATCATATTTTTATGTATTCCTGCACAAACCACAATGATCAGATCATATTACTGTTCTTACTTGTGCTGGTTGGATAAAAGCAGTCATTTAACAGCGTCCATCAATCATGAAGCACATGATCTGTGCAGACAGCATCTTTAAGACGCAAAGACCCCTAGGCAGCGTTTTCAAACCCCACTGCAGCTTCACAACAGAGACGTCTATATGACACGGACTACAAGACAATGAGAATCGCAAATCAAACTGCAGCACAGCAACATCATGAACGCCTCTATGTCATCACTCGATTATACATCAGCATCAGACTTGATAGACATCTGAGAGTGACAAAAATCCCAAGATACTAGTCATCCTAAAATAAACAAAGGAAATGTCTAAACAACGGATATATTAAACAGATAATATTGTGGTTAATATGTATTGTAAGACACTCCTGCAGAAATATAGAAGACACTCCAAGAAATAAACTTTTCATGATCTTACATGAACATATTATAAAAATCATTGCAACGTTCATACGCTCAATGAAATAAATGTTACACGACTCTTTGGGGTTTATATTAAAAATATAAAAATATGTATAAATGTGTTTGTACGATTGTTCACAGATTTATACACAAACCACTAAATTCTCTGAGAACCCAAAAATCCAAATCAATCTCAAAACATGAGGGTTAAGCAAACGTCTCCATTTGGTTACTATTCAATCAATCTCATTGAGATAGTTCAGTGTTCTGTGTGATCTAGACCAGGGCTAGTCAACTGGCGGCCCGCCAATCATCTTTACCTGGCCCGCCTTAACATTTCAAATAAGTGGAGAGACTTTAAGAACGGTGTGCTTTAAGAAATGCACGTCCTGAGACGCCACATCTTTCAAAGTCCAAAATGCAGCTACATTCAATACAAAAGTAATCAGAGCGATAGACGTCTTATGAAGCGATTTGATCGGTCTGTCCAAGAAACTTAATCTTATTTACAACGTTATAATCAGCAAACCACAGCCACAGGCAGTCGGCGTCTTGTGCCCTTGAAAGTAACTGCAGGAAGAGTACTACACCACGTGAACTGTCGTCTCAGATAAGGGAAAACCATGTTGTTTTTATTACTACATGTATGATTTAAAGGGCTATATTTACGAAAAACAGCTGTTCATCTCGCTCCAGAAGGATCTGCCCTTCTAAGTGCACGGGGCACATGAATGCGATTGGAATTCACCCAAAGATGCGATAATAGCCGTATCTATGATAATAGCGGTCAGTTTCTTGCACAGACCAATTGATTCGCTTCATAAGACGCCAGTTTTGCGTCAAGGGGCAGGGATTACTTTTGTGCTGAATGTATTGACTTTACTTCATTTGACTTTCATTAATTCAACCAAATATCTTCATAAATATCTTCTTGGAAAAAAAAGTCACCCACATCTTGCAAGTACTGGGGGTGAGTAAATTAACAGCAATTTCATTTTGGGGTAAACTAACGCATTAAAGGGACCGTTCACCCAAAAATGACAATTCTGTCATCGTTTACTCACCCTCAGATTGTTCCAAACCTGTATGCATGTCTTAGTTCTGCTGAACACAAAGGAAGATATTTGTAAGAAAGTCAGTAAGGATCTCATCCCTCATTCACTGCCATAGTAGGGAAAATAAATACTATGGGAGTCAATGGGGGATGAGATCTGTTTGCTTACTGGCATTCTTACAAATATCTTCATTTGTGTTCAGCAGAACTAAGAAATGCATTTATGAATCAGTCACAATGTATACAAAACACTAAAGTTCATCACCTTAAACCTAACCAACACAATAACTGTGTGGCAGTAATAAATGACAGATTTGTGATTGTTCAAAGCCCCAAAAAAGGATTCTGATCATTACGTTTTGGCATTCTTTAAAACACCATATAGTGTTATCTAAACACCAAGATATGAAAATGGTAATCCATACATCTACCATTGATTAAGACACGAAGGCTAAAAGTCCATTTGGTCTCCTTTAAATCTCACTGGTGTCTTCGAGAAACAACTGAGATATTCCAGTGTTCTGTTTGGTTAAAACTGTCTGTTCTCTATGCATCAGTCATCAAAATATATGAAGATCATAAACATGAGCCACATCTCAACTTCTGCGCCGCTTCATATCAAACAGATCACAAATAATCTTCAGAAAATGATTGTGTGTGTTGCATATGATGTGCATAACGTCAATGAAATCAATGAAATCAATGACATTATCTCTGCGGTCTCTGACGGATATATAGAGATCAAATCAGTTTATTATAGTCTTTCAAATGAAGGCAACTGATGCATTTCATAGCACGTTAATTAAAGAGAAATATTCTATAAATCTTTCACGTTGACGTCGTTTAAAATGTTTGACTGCTTGTCTTAGAGGATTTAAAGATGATTTACGGTCCAAACGCAAACTTTCGCCTTCACTGTCAGGCTGTCCAGTGAAACCAGCAGCTCCGGTGAACAATACCATCGTCATGTTTGAGTCACTCACCGATGCGACTGAAGCTCTCCGACAAAGTTCTCCTTAATTTCTTCATTTTGCCGATTTTTTCGGCCGGTTGAGCCGCGGGCATTAGATCACACATGTCGACGGGACTCAGAAATCCTGCCGGAGGAGTTAAAAAGCGGGAATGAAATCCTGAGGTAAAACTGTTGTGTGACACCGCGCGCTACTTTGTTTTAAAAATACATTTCTAACGTGTTGACTACAGACTTCATATCTGTTGCCGATGTAATCCGCAGTAACGTGAGCAGGAAAACTTCACGACTGTGTGCTTGAACGCTGCGGTTTTCCTGCTCTTCCCTCTGGAAATCTGGATGTCATTTTAGGATTCTATCCGTTTGCTTCAGAGAGCGAGGTGAGGCGCTGAGAGTTAGCCCCGCCCCCAAGAGACAGCCATTGGTCGATCGATGGCCGTTGCTTCCGCGATTCGCTATGTGAACTGTCCGTTGTCCACAGAGCCCCGCCTCAGGGTCGGGGCATCCCGAAGACTTGCGCATCGTGGACATTTATTTGTGCGTTATCGGGTCTTTGAATCGCTTTTGTAGGGACTCAAATGTTCCACGCGCTGTGGAAAATCATCCGTTCATTAAAGAAAAGCTGTTTTTGATCGTTCGCACACGTTTGACCAATAAATGGCCATAACAGTTCCATGACAACTATGGATAATGATGAGAAGATGATAAACATCAGTTCATAAATCAATTATTCGGTTCTATTTGTGAACCAGTGTATTAAAAAGAACTGACTCGCACATCACATACGTATTCCATATTTTCCACTTCAAGTTCAAGATCTTTCATTCTAATCTGTTATTTGGTACAATTAATTTCTTGTTTTCTTCATTCCTCTTGAGAAAGATGGGGTAGAAAGGCATTAAAAACTAATCACAAATGAAATAAAATATAAAATGAGAATATACAATGAAGGAGAACCTATAGGCAGAAATATAAGAATAAACAATACACAAAAGCAAGTCAGTCTACTGTATGACAAAGAAAAAAACATGTATGTATTAAAAACAACGAGCAACAATATTTTAAAAATCTCTATAACAAATATATTACAATTGTGTAAATTTACAGGTCTGGAACATTCTTGGCTTTTCCATATGAACTCAACACAATACTGTTTAATCCAATAAAGTATGTTCAAACAATTAGGCTCGAGGAAAGAATAAAAAAAACATTATGACATTTCTATAAAGTACTTTGAAGCTACCAGTGTCGTCTAAATTACATGACACGCCAATTATGATCATCATTCAGTATCTTAATGGTGTTTGTATAAGTAAAATATTAAATGCACATTTTTAGTGTCCACATTTCACCATTAACAGTTATAAGAGAATGTCACTAAAATAGCTGCCTCATTTCACCCTACAATGTTCAACGCAAATTATTTTTTTAAACTGGACATGACAACTACACGGGATGGTTTCCCGGACAGGGCTTAAGCCTGTAGTTCCAGACTAACTTGATCGAAAACAACTAGCACTGACATATCTTAAAATGAAGAGTTTGGTTACAAAATGAGATAACTCAAAAACAAAAATCGTGTATCAATTAATATCAATCAAACTGCAGTTGGTTTGTATTGATTTAAGAACTCAAAAAAATACAGCTGAAGGCTAAAATACACTACAAGACCTTTGCTCAGAGTTTCAGTCTGGACTTGTTGCAGAAAGTCTGTGCCAGTCTGCAGATTTGATCACTTCGTGTGTTTCTATCTGAAACTTTCACAACGTCTGCAAGCGTACGGTGTCTAGTTTACAAAAAATCTGTTCAGATTTGAAAAGTCGTGTAGTGTTTCCAGCCATAACACAATACAAAAATGATAACATTATGGACCGGTTTCACAGACAAGGCTTTAAACCGGGACTAGACCTTAAATTAGGATATTTGAGGCACTTTTATAAAAATGCTTTAGAAGAAGACATTACTGGTGTGCATCTAGAGACAAAACAATGGCACTGACATATTTTAAGTTATTTTCAGTTAAGACAGGTCAAACATGAATTTTAGTCTGGGACTAGCTTTAAGCCTTGTCTGTGAAACCGGGCATATAAAAAACATGATTTTTGAAAAATCTCATTTTGGAACCAAATTCTTCAAATATAAGTGTGATTGTTTTGTCTCAAGACGCACAACGGTAATGTTATTTGTAGAGTATGTTTTTAAATGGACTTAAATATCCTAACTTAACTAAATCATAGTCCTGGCTTAAACTAATCCTTGTTCGGGAAGATGCCCCATCTGTATTATAACAGTGACTGAGGCAGCAGAAGATCTAATGGACAGTTTTGTCTCATGTAAACATCTCACTGTCAAGACACTGGTGTTCCAGTTGCACCGCTCTCATCAACTCATTACACAGCTGTTAGTCAGACCTTCATTTGTTTCAATGACTGATCAATACATCGCGTCAATGGATTTGTAAGAACCTCCACAGAGACTAGTGACGTTTTATTGAGTAAAAAACATTTACTTAACAGCAAATGATTATATCTGATGAATTTAGCATTGAACATATTGTAAATGATCAGGTCTGTAAACGCTTTTTGTGTCCTAAATATAAAAAGGTGACGTGACATGAAATAGCTTAGATGTATCCTCTCAGCATTCATTGATCTGAAGGTGACAAAAAGAACGGAGTTTTTAAAAGAGTGGGATTGTGTTCATGTTCCAGTCAGATGGGCTCATGGTTTAGCATGGAAAGAAGGGACTTGAACTAGCAGATGAAACACTTTCCTTCAGGCAGTCAAAGGGAATCGCTCATGAATTTCACTTTCGAACTGAACCAGATTTCATAATTCAAAAATGTAAAACCAAATGCACAGAAGCACTTCTTTAAAAGCTTGTTTTTATTAGGAAATGTTGTAATGAGAACACGCATAAATACAGACATCCAAGTCATTTCACAGAAGCGAGAGTGATTTAAAACTATGGTTTCAATGGCCTTACCATCACAAACAAATCAGTGTGTTTCAAAGAAAAATGTACCCCCACAAAATCTGTTTTTATTTCCCCTCATGTCCTTCCAAACGTATAGATGTGTGATTTTATCAGTCTAACACGAAAGCAGAAGAGATCACCACCATGGCATTCACGTCTCGCACACATTTACAATATCAAACAATCGACGTATGAGCTACGGTCTACTGATGCTGAACCCTTCAAATCTTCATTCAGTTCAACTCAACACATGCACATATTTAAACGTGCCAAAGAGAAAATGAGATTGGACATCTGCAGCAGAGATTATTAGAAGCTACTGAACGACTTCAGAGGATTAGGAAGTCAAATCAACTACATTTATGATCATTTCATGCTGTTTTAGTCTTGTTTGACACGTGACGGCGTTTTCATTACATCGATGAAATAAGAGCTGCGTTTAGATTCTACAAAGAAACGACTTTTCTGCCACAGATAAAATGACAGAACGTGGGTTTGGACTGACATGAGGGTGAGTGAACTTCTGCTTCAACAGTTTCTTTGCTTTAAAAGAGAAAACAATTCCTGACGGTCCAAGAGCCACTTTGGCCTTATCCATCGATCATGTGTGTTAAGCATTAAAATGTGATGCTGTTGTGTTTGGAGTGAGAGCAGAGAGTGACGAGTAAATAACCAATGAAAGGGCGAACAAGGTAATCTCAGTATCGGCATCTCGAGCGAACCTACAGAAATCTGTTTGTTCAGAGAATGTGCTGATGCGTTTCTTTCCACCGCTGAACATCTGAGGCTTCACTCGTTCTCAAACTTGCTGTACGGATGATCTGAATCTGGGATTAAACCTAAAAAAAAAGAGAAAAGAGACGTGTGATGAACATTCTGCGCATCCAGAACTGGATCATATGTGACACCTGCTGAGCGCTTACATGACACTCAGCAATACAGACAGAACAACATCATACAATATGCATCAGAGCTGAAGCCGTTACCCATGAGCCAGCGCAGAGACCCTACGCCGTAGCCTGACGCGCGCCTCTCCAAAAATGACCCTTCGGGTCAAAAAAACTCCACAATAGCGTCGGGTTTACTCATACGTATTTCCCAATGAATTATATAAATAAATGGCTCAATTGCTAAATGCTTCTCAAACAGCGTACCGCTTCTTCTTCTGCTCTAGTCTTGGTTACACAAGCAACACGCCTGTGGACACTGACCCCTAGTGACCATTGCCTGTCGACGCAGACAACAACGCACAAGTATCAACAAAAAACGGTGCGTTTTGTCTGACGCAGAAGTAAAAACCTCCTTAACCCTAATGTAACAATGTGATGAACACACACACACACACACACGCACACACACACAATGATATTCACTGAAAAAAAATGTTGAATATTTTTTTCTTTGAATATTTGCTAGTTTGGGTGAACTTTAACCGCTACATTAATGATGGAGAAATAGGTTTCAGTTGGGTGACAGCAAACAGTTTTATTATTTTATTCACATCATATTCCTATCTAATGAGGGCAGATGGTCATGAAGACAGAGTCAACTTTCACTCTAAATGTGATGGGTTTCCTTCCATAACCTCAGAAACACCAGCTCAGATTCACAGCTTGATGTGTGAGGTCCAGTGAATCAAGTATTCCTCGTGTCTTTTACGTATACATGTGGAATGCTCATTAATCCTCATTAATCATTGAACTTTATGAACATAAATTACAGTGAAACTTCAGTGAGTATCTAATCTCTAGCGTTTGGCAAGTGTTCTTTTTATACGGTGTGAGTTCACGGGCTGAATCTCACACTGCATGTCCTTCCGGGGACAGACAGAAGAGAGTGTGAGCACATGGCAGACGTGTTCCCTGATGCTCAGACTGCTGAGACCAGGAGAAACACACAGAAGAGCTGCATCCATCATACTGTCACACTGTCCACACACACACGCGCACACACACACACACACATACACACACACGCACACAGCAGAGCCAATGAGAGCACTGCAGCATCAGTCATAAAGTAGACAGGGTCAGACTGTAAACAGCACAGGGATCTGTCCAGTTAGCAGATGAAATTTACAAAAATTATGACAAAACTGAGATTAAATTTAAAGGGTCCTGATAGATTCTTACATATTGTTTTAATAACTGCAAAATAAGAGAATACGAAGAGTTTGGTTCCAAAATGAGAATAAAACTATACATTTTTCAAAAATGTTTTTTTATTGTGCATTCCAATTAATATCAATCAAACTGCAGTTGGTTTGTTTTGATTTAAGCCATAATAACTTAAAAAAATACACAAGAAAAACATGATTTTGGAAAAACATTAATTTTGGAAGCAAACTCCTCATATACAGTTTCATGGCAACAGGATTTGACTTAAGCGTGTGTACTGGGTGATTCTCACAAAGATATTTTACCCTAAAATTCAATTAAATGAGATCTTGTTTAAAGATAATGAAGCTGTTTTAAAACCATTTTGATCTGTCGCACTGTGACTTCGTTTTTATAATGGAGCACATTTATCAAAAGCAAACTGTAACACACAACTAGAGGAAAAGATGCAGTGTGATGAAAACACAATGTAACATCTCTGATGGTTCCAAAAATCAGATGTTTTTTTTCTCTCGAGTTCAAATGTCAGATAGTGACATCACAACCATCAGCGCTCGAACACACCACTGCTTATATTTACTGTACTACAGACGGTGTGAACACAACTACTAGAGAAGAGGTTAACCCATCACAAGAACCATCATTCACATAAAATCTAAGGCCTAAAGTTCATTGCACGTTGAGTCCGAAATTTCCGTACGTTAAAAAATAAATACGACCTCACGTTGTGTCAATCACATTTACACACTGCCTCTGATATTTCGTCCGTCATAAAAAACCGGACTGGGTTCGATTTTCTGCATTTTTTGCATCCATAGCTAGCATTTTGAGAGGCGTTTGGACAATTCAGAGACACCGTACAAACAAACGCCAAATAGGAAAAACGCACACAAAACTTTCGGACTGTATGTGCAAAGCCCTTAAGAGTGTAAAAAAGCGACAGAAGCTGTGTCTGACAGTAGACGTGAGCATCTGAAGAAATACAAAGCACATTGAGATTCTAGCGACCGTCAGCAGGAGTTCTCACATTACTGATGCAGAGATGAACCTCTCGGAGAACACACACACACACACACACACAAACATCCTTTGATCCTCACTTCACGTTCAACACCTTCCTCACCAGCTAGTGTGCAGACGAAAACCTGCACACATCACAACTGAAGAGAGATTACAACACACGGCAGAAGAAAAGAAGCAGAAGAGAGACGAGACGAGCCGAATAAGAGACGAGGAGGAGAACAGTGAGACGCTAAAGATCAGTACAGACACAATATCTCCTCATTCACAACACAACTGCATTATAGTGTAGTGCGAGACGCATTCATAATCTCTCGCCGTCCTCCGCTGAACGTTTCACCACATAAGCATGGATTTAAAACTGCTGAGGAGCACACAGATCGATGACACCGCCGAACGCTCGATTCTGTCTCAGGAGCTGAATGAAGCATTCGTCTAAACTGCACAACGAGATCAATACACATCCGCCACTCAAATCAACACAAACACAACGTTACATGAATGAATGAAGAACAGCAGAGTTTCAGATCCAAGAATAAAGCCAACCCAACCTCTGCTCCAACACATCAACACAACGTGACACAAACCTCAACGTTCACAACTCGATTCACATTTCTTCGCTATCTATGCTTAAAACATATAAACAATAAATCTGCTATGACGTTTCTCAGTCTCTACGGCTGAGTTGTATTGGAAGCCGATACAGCGAGCATCAACTGTCATGTGTGTAACCGCAGCTTTACTACTATGGTTAAACTATGGTCACTGTAGTAAATCCATGGCTGATTCGTGTTTGTTTGTTTTATTTGTAGTAAACCCAGGGTATGACAGACGTCAAGTACAGACATTACTCACCATACTTCTTGCGGATTTGATCATGTTTCGTTCTCCTTTCTGCCCTCCTGTAAGAGAAATACATTTTTCTGGTAAATATCAAAAATGTGAAATGAAATCTTGGCCTTGAAGCCTGGCCTAAAACACGTTTAACAATAGTTGCATGAGAGATACTTCCTGTCCATAAACAAACACTTTACTGTGGTACTGATACGGCTCTGAACAGAATAACGAGAGAGAATCAAACTCATGAGCTGGAATGGACACATGATTGACTGTGCGCTCGTGTCTTTGTCTAAGCTCATCATTCCTTCACAGGCGCGTGACATACGGCACAGCTCGCGGCGCGGCTCCATACATTACTGAAGCTCTCTATAGACCATAAAGCAGCCGGCCAAGTGTCGGGTCTGTTCTCTGTTCTCAACACAAAAGACTGGACACGTAAATCAGTCGAAGCTTTAGGATCACGTGACGTGTAGAATCACTCCCATAACCCATGAGTTCAGCACTTCTTGTACATTTATACACCCAAAACTCTGTGAAAATGTGACTGAGGAATTCTTAACGTCCCAGGGTTCAACAGCGTTGGACTGAGAGACGAGTGGAGAGAGATCAGGGAGTAAATCTTACCGTTCATCTGCCCTCTGTGTGATCTCCTCTCGTCTTCTGGCGTACTGCTCCTCTTCACGATCAGACCTGACATCACACCATTCTCATTACTCTCATACACTATATATACATATATGAATAACAGCATTATAAATGCTTAGAAATTATAGTTTGTTCTGGAGTCTCTTTCTTTCTTTAATGGGGCTGTGACAGACAGGAGAATCGCCTGACAGACACTGTTTTATTACCTTAAACAGACTAAAGCTCATTGTATACGAGCAGCTTCACAACAACTGAAAGTAAACCACAGAAGAACCTGCTGCTGAATTCCCCTTCGCTTCATCATCAACAATAAAACGTCACTGTAAGAGAAACAGCTCGAAACTGATGGCGATAAAAGTGAGCGTTGGATCATCTAGATCAACACTTACAGAGGTAAAGAATGACACTACACATTCATTACAAACACAGATTCACACGCATCCGCTGAAGGCGTTTGAATAAGAGGCAGACGAAGTATAAATGCAAGTTACAGTCATCTGACGGACAGAGACATCAAATGCAAACAGAAATCATGAAGGATTAACATCAGCCCTTTATGACATCCATAAAGATCTCATCACTTCTGAAATAATAAAACACTGAAGCATGAGGACATGTCGCAAGCCTGAGATAGATCTTTAATCGAGTGGAAGTGAAAGCAGACAGTGTGCGTGTGGCTTTTTCTGTTTTATATATATATTTATTTATTTATTGGTTTTTCTCAATTTTTTACACATCATGTTATACAATTAAGTTTCCCATATATTGAATCTGCCATAGTAATTAACCTTACAGACTAAAACCGTGTGGCTTCTTAAAGACACAATAGGGTAGAAATTGCTGAATTTCACCAAAGTCCGTTTACAGAAGTCGCGCCACACGGCGGCCATGTTTGCAGCACCTCTGGGCAGCTATTTATGTCATAGCAAGTCCACAGTCCTGTCTACTTGAATGGGGGAAGCAGATATTTCTAAAATCACTGACAATCCCAATAACAGCATATTTTTGATCGATAATTAAACATGAATTGTATCATAACTTTGGTTCGCTAGGCTTAAATTGCGCAACAAACGAAAAAAAAATTCGCATTTTTCGAGGTCGCCTCATCTACTGTGCACAGGCTGACAAGCGCCTCACCAGAGCCCCGCCCCAGAGAATCTTCAGTCTTTACTGATTGACGATTGGCTCGTTCTACTGGAAGGCGGAACATCCTTAACTAGAGCGGCCATATTGAGCGTTGCATTCCTCGCCATTCATTGTAACGGCAGTGGCGCATCTTGAAAATATTCATATCTTTGATTTCACTAAGAACAATGCACTTACAGCACAATAGCATTTTATATTTAAACATTGTTGTACTTTAATGTATGTCCTTATTACGTTTTATTTTAATATTATTGTATGTACAGTGTGACACTATGGCACTTTTCCCAAGACAAATTTCCTTTGAGGAACAAATGAAGAGTTTGGTTCCAAAATGAGATAACTCAGTTTAAAAAAAAATCAAAAATCATATTTTTTAATATTTTATTATCTCTTTCTTGTGTTTTATTGTGTTAGTTAGATGTATTTTTTTGAGTTATTATGGCTTAAATCAAAACAAACCAACTGCAGTTTGATTGATATTAATTGGAATGCACAATAAAAAAACATGATTTTTGAAAAACGGATCTCATTTTGGAACCAAACTCTTCAAATAAAGTTGACCTTTAAACATAAATTGTAGTTTCTAATGACACAACACATTACTCAACCGATTGAATATTTGCGTCACAAAGTAAAACTCCACATTTCTTTGATAAGTTCATAAATAAACGTAGATGAAATATGAATTTGAGTACAGATGCTTTTGCACTTGAGTTTTCTGTCAGGGGTGTGAATGAAGGGTGCTGTAGTGTAGTGTAGTGTGTAGTGATCTGACCTTGTGGAGCGGCTGCGTCTGCAACAACAGCAGCAACAGCAGCAGACTGTGACGGCCAGCAGCAGCACCCCGCTCACCACTGCCATAGCGATGATCAACGACTCAAAATTCACTGTCACACAAAAAACATTCATTCACATCATCACACAAGAACCTTCTCTCTCACACACACAAGCGCTGTGTGTGTGTGTCACTACTGCCCCCTACTGAAGATTTCCTGAGCGTGCAGGTGACCAGAACGTCCACATAATAGAAGTGAAAGTGCTTTACATTCTCCTGTGAGTTTCACTATGAAGCGTTTATTAACTAGACCTTAAAAACAGTTTGACTGGGGGAATTCAGATATCAAGACAGTCTATGTTGACTTTAAGAGCAGGGAAACAATGAAGAAGTGAGAGATGTGACTGATGTTTAGGTTAGTGTACTCACCCCAGCAAACCCCCCAGCGGGCCTGAGACAGTTTACACACGGAGCTCGGTGGGATTATATAAGACACCGGATAATCTGTACAGGTGTTGTTGGTCTGACACCACAAACACTGTCAGAAACAACATTGACTGCGTTATTTACACTTCAAAGCAATGCAAATGACTAACGTTTTCATGTCATGTCCAATCAAATGTAAATGAGGAGGGCGTGTCTTACTGAAACATTGGCGAGGCAGCTGTCACAGGAAGTCAGAGTGTTACAAGCTGTGATGAGAATGAAGAACATTTTCAGCACAATCGAAACCTTCAAAACCTCTCACAGAGAATTCTGTCATCACTCACTCACTCACTCTCATGTCGTGTCAAACCTGAACGAGTTTCCTTCTACTGCAGAACACAACAGGAGATATTTTGAAGAATGTAGATAATCAAACAACACTGAACTCTACTGACTTCCATTGTATGAACACAAAACCACTGAGACATTCCTCAAAATATCTTCCTTTGTGTTCCACTGAAGAAAGACTCACCTACAGATTTACAAACACATGACGATGTGGTTAAATGATTCAACTTTGATTTGTTTTGGTGAACTGTGCTTTTAAACACCAACTTTACAGCAAAAAATGCTTTTTTTTCTACTGTTTGAGCAAATCTGATTTATTTTAGCCCGGATAACGGACTTATAAATGTTAAAAACATACTAGTAAAATATATATTTAATAAAAACGCGTTTGACTTATAATAATAAATCATGAAAAAAATGACCCTAAACTTTTCAACTTTGTATATAGACCTACCTCTAAACGTTCATATTTCTCTGTATGTCAGTCTTTAAAATAAGAATGATAAAGACGTACGTTTGCGGACAGGTGGACGGATTGTAGGCGCTCTAGCACTTGTAGTTGTAGTTTGTGTTGTTGTTCTTGCTGCTTCGCTAAATTGGTCACGAACCATCAGAACGGCAAATATCGACAGCAAAACTTGGATTTTATCCATGCTTGTTGTGTTTGAGATCCAAATGACCCCGATCAAATAAAAACGTCGGAAAACTGACAACACGCAGATAAAATACTCCAATCAAAGATCAAATGACCGAGAGCGAAAACGCGGAAGCACCACAAAACTGACGCACTTCCGCTTTCCAAAAGTCCAGAGTAAAAGTCCTCGACCGAACGAGTACCTTACATTACATTTATGCATTCGGCAGACGCTTATATCCATAGCGACTTACATTGCATTATACTATACATATAATACGATACACAACACAGTCAAGTAAACAACATATGAATATACGTATGTCAAGAAATATATGAAGAGGTTGGTTCCAAAATGAGATATCTCTATTATTAAAAAATGTTGATATCATGTTTTTATTGTGTTTTATACTGTTAGTTAGCTGTATTTGTTATGGCTTAAATCAAAACAAACCAGCTGCCGTTTCATTAACAGTAATTGGAATGCACAACAAAAAAACATGAAAGTTATCTCATTTTGGAACCAAACTCTTCATATTCAAAAATAGGACTGCTAGACAATCATAAATAGGTTGCAAAAATAGTTGATTTAGCACATTATTGTGTATTAAACACAAATCTAACAGCATTGGGGTACAAACATTTCTGAATTTTGTAGTGTATGTTTGATTGCCAGAGAACAGAAAGAGACCGTTAACATTCATGATGTGTTTTGTCTTTCTGAGATGAAAAACCCCTTATAGATCAAGAACACAACGCATCATTGCATTTAATATTTTAATAAGTAATTGTGCGTCATTAAAGTTGTCAAGTTTGCTTGAATATTTTTGCACAGGCATGTATGGTCACATAAAAATGCAGATTATTTATATGAATATGTCAACTGTTTTGCATGTTTGGTGTATTTCAGTGTGTGCTGACTCAGTCATATTGTTTTTCCATTTAAAAAATGTGTAATATCAAACCTCACAACCAGAAATGAGCAAAAAGCTGTG
The DNA here is from genome assembly GCF_024868665.1 of Triplophysa rosa. Lineage (NCBI taxonomy): Eukaryota > Metazoa > Chordata > Actinopteri > Cypriniformes > Nemacheilidae > Triplophysa > Triplophysa rosa. Next base: position 742,158 of record NC_079897.1, read on the forward strand.
AGAGAGGAAATGGGTGAAAATGTGAGAGTGAGTCAGAGTTCAACAAGTGATCATACTGCATTAAAGATGCTGACATCTAAGTGTTTCACCTGTTTACATTTGTGTGTGTGTGTGTGCGTGCGTGCGTGTGTGTGTGGTGGGATGTGTGTGTGTGGTGTGACACTGTGTGCGTGCTTGCGTGGTGGGATGTGTGTGTGCGTGCGTGTGTGTAACTCTAGTAATCTCTACCAAACCCATATATATCAGCCAGCTAGAAAAAGTTATTAAACATTGCAAATTAAAAGGCCCGGCCTTACACTTTCAGTCAATATCAAAGTTTATCCTGACAAAGGTTTTTATTTAAACTAGACTATTCTGTGACAGATCAGCGAAACAGAAGACTAAAGTATAAATTGCATTTTAAGAGTCAAGACATGAAGATGTTTGCTCAGGAACGTCATGGAACAGATCACAGATCACAGTTACGAAACTTGCCAGACCTTCAAGTTCTGACTTCCCCCTGAAACATAAAAAGACACAAAATCCCCGCGGCAGAATTCGTCCACTCCTGCAGCTCTCGTGCGGTCATGGCTATGGATGCACTGATCCTTTTCTTTACTCTGACGTCTGGTGAGTAAAATATTTACTGCACTGAATCAAATCAAAACATCATATCATCATAATTATCACCAAAACATCTTTTAACTCTCAACCTTCTCAATACTAACACTGTCTCTTATTCTTTTCACAAATCACGATATATTATATTATGTTTCATAAACTTCCACAAACACATGTATATTCATTATGATTATGCGTGTGAATGTCGATCTCATCTGCAGCGTGAACAGAGAAACAAAAGCTTGTCTTAACTTCTCTTTTCCACACGTTTAATGCTGCTGTGAAACTCTTATGTCATGATCACACTGTGCTGTGCTGAGCCACACAGTTTTTATCGCTCTGTGAGACTTCATGGAGGTCTCAGTTGGTATCGACTCGCAGATGTTTCTCTCAGGAGAAATCAAATGTCATTTTCATGAGTATGGAGGTGTAAAATGATTGTAGAGGTAAAATGTTTTCTCAGAAGAAATATCTGAGACACAGATGAGAAGTTTCCATTTGCCCTCCACTTAATCTCACTGATGTCTCTGAGAAATAATCGAGACATTAAAGAGATTCTTAAGAGTAAAGAGAAAATATATTCAAAGCAAAGACATCTTGTCTCTGCATCAGTCGTGACGTTGTTTGTGATGTGCGATCTCTGTGTGTTCAGCAGCGTGTCTGTGGAGGAACACACCTGTCCTCTCTCTCTCCGTCCCAGAGAGGGTGTCTGCCCTGGAAGGGTCGTGTGTGGTCATTCCCTGCTCCTTCAGCCCCGTGTCCAGCACACAGGTGATGGAAGTTCTGCTCAAGAAATCTTCTTCCGTCTTCAAGCTGAAGAGAACGGTCTTCACCAGCCACCGCAGTGACGTCATTCATCCCGACTACAGAAACCGTGTGTCTCTCGCAGGAAACATCAGCTCAGGAGACTGTTCCATCAACATCAGCAGAATCAGAAAGGAAGATCAGAACACGTATGACCTCCAGCTGAGGGAACCGGGTCAAAGGTCACCGACTGCAGAAACAAACATCCATGTCAGCGTATTGAGTATGTTGTTTGTTAATGAAGATTCTGACGTTCGTTCTGATGCGCACACACACATCAGATTTAGCCTTTACAAGTCTCACAGACCAAACACACATGGGCATTCTCATGAAAATCGGCCGAACCCACATGTTTTTGACCGTGAAATCGACTTTTCTGTAAGAGAAGATCGTGCAAAAATTTTAGTTTCTAGAAATCGAAATAAATGTGTGATAAATAATTAAATGTGTCATAAATAAGAAAAACCATGACGTGATACTCAAACATGACTCTCACATGAGTGTAGGTACACCAGATCCGCCCGAGCTCACTGACCCAGGACCAGTGAAAGAAGGCCAGCGGGTGACGTTGAACTGCTCCGTCAGGCTGAGCTGTCCATCCGAGCGGCCCGGTCTGGTGTGGAGGTGGGAGCGTGGACAACAGGACGGCAGCAGTGTGCACGGAGACACGGAGCTTCAGCGTGAGCCGGGTCAGTTCCCGCTTCTCCAGTCCAGCCTCACCTTCACCGTACCTCAACACACAAACCCACGAGTGAGATGTCAAGTCACCTACACAAACAACCGGAGATCTTCGGCCGTCAGAGAGATTCTCGTTCACTGTAAGCACTGCGTTCCTTTTCATTCCCAGAGAAATCTGCTCAGAAAACAAAAGCAAAGGATCAATGTGCCCAAAGAGAAATGCTCAGTTTGCTCTTTCATAGCTCTGGATTGAATATCACAGATGTCTAGGAGAATGAATCAATGTGTGATTTCTCCTCGATGTCTTCGCAGTTCCACCCAGAGACGTCACCGTTCAGGTTCAGAGTGTGTCTGTTCAGGTAGGAGGAATGGCGCTGTTGGGCTGCACCTGTAAGGCTGATCCGCCCGTATCTGAATATCAGTGGACCAGCGTTCAGTCCGGGAACACCGTCATTCTGTCCAGACGCACTCCCACCGTACGCATCTACAACATCACCCGAGACACACGCCTCCAGTGCACCGCCACCAACAGACTGGGACAGGCCACGTCCCGTCTCACTGCTCTCAATGTTCAATGTAGGTCACGTGAGTGACAAATACACTGATGAATGTGACGTCTGTAAACAAAAACAACAACACTGACTGGTGTCAATATGAGCTTCGTCTTATTCTGCCGAACAATCACATTTTAAACAAACACACGTGAGCACCTGCACCGTAACGAAACACACACAGGGGCTGGGACTGAATTAGCTCACTCTTTAGCTTATCAAAGTATACTTAAAGGGATAGTTCACCCAAAAACAGGGGCGGACTGGGAAGCAAAAACTGCCCTGGTGTTTTCGGCCCACATCGGCCCTCCACCATTTCTGTCCGGCCCAAGCGTCCATTCCGGCCCCATACATTAGCTGCCCACTAGGGCTGCAGCTATCGATTCTTTTACTAATCGAGTATTCTACTGATTTTTCATCGATTAATCGGGTATTCGGATAATAAGTACTTTTTCTTTTTTAAAAAGCAATACTAAATATACAAGAGAAAATAAGACAGGTCTCTTAAAATGAGTAAAACAACTAATTTGTTTCCTTTTTAGAACAATTAGTTTTTATTGCTGAAATAGCATACATTAATATCTGTGAAAACTAAACCCATTTAGTACATTCCATTGCCATATTAAATTCAAAATGCAATATAATACAAATATATAAATAAGAAACATGAATAAAAATGGAAATAATAATTTCAAACAATAGCTTATGACTTTTATTTTGGCAGGTTGTCAGAAGACACTTATTTTTTAGTATGTCTGTTTCTTCACTCAAACAATAACATGTTTGTGAAATAAACTCTCAGCGCAACTCTGGAGGTGAAGTTCATGTCCTCATTCAGCGCAGACGCAGACAAATTCATGAGCATCACGCGTGTAGCATCTTACACGCGTTATATCTTTCTCTGTGTTCATCAGAACAAACGACATTTATACAGATTTGTAACAACTCTAAGGTGAGGAAATGATGACAGAATTTTCTTTTTTGGGTGAACTGTCCCTTTAAGTGTAACAGTAATACATCTAAAGTAGTCTGAGAGAACACTTTATTTTATGAGAAGTATACTAATAGCACACTTGAACAAACTTCTTTTCTTTAAGGGAAAGAGGTTGAATTTCATTTCAAAAGGCATGCAGTGTCATTCTAACTGTTGAGTCGTGTGTTTGTATTATTTGACAGACGCACCGGTGATCCTGCGTGACTCCTCCTGCGAGTGGGACGGGTCTCTGCTGTCATGCGTCTGTGTCGTGGACTCAAACCCTCGTCCGGCCGTCACCTGGAGTGTGAACAGCAGTCACCTGCCCGACAGCTACAACGTTTCTTATTCATATTCCAACTTCATATTGACGTCGACTCTCAGAGGGATGTCTGACCCCGGGCTGCCCGTGGAATGTTACGTCATCAACTCTCTGGGCAACCACTCCCGGCTCCTGTTTGAGTCTCCGAACGGTCAACAGAAATCAATCCATGTTTCTTTAACATCCACTTTGACATTGACAGAGGTGATTTACTCATCCTCCTCGTGTTTTGTGACAGGTGGTGTGTTATGGCCTCTGATAGCGTCAGCAGCATCTGTTGTGTTTCTTCTCCTGTGTCTTCTGATGTTCTTCTGCTGTTTCAGGACAAACAGACCGTAAGCGTCTTCTCACTCATGCTCTGACTGTTCAAAGTGTCAATAACGTCTGAGCTTAATTCTCACGTCACAGGACATACAGACCTCCTGCCATCCATGCGGAGAATCTGGCCATCTATCGGGAGCGCGCGCCGCTCTACGTCAACTGCAGTGAAGTCACCAACATCTACACCAACGGCAGTTATCAGCTCATCTATCAGAACGACACGCCCATCTTCATACGGACTACACAGGTAGAAACACTTTCAAAGAATCCCATCAAACTTTAGAAACAATGCAGAGTGAATCATTGATGTCAAACTGTTTCAGACACATAAGAGACAAAGACGAGCAGCGAGACGACAGCGAGCACAGAAAGAGATTGTGATGTCAGCAGATTCAGACACGGCCGTCTATGTGGAGGTCATCTGACTTCACATGAACACATGCACACGTGACAGAATGAAACCTCTCAACACGTTTCATTCTTACCATGATGTCATGTTTCATTTCTGTAACGTTCAAGAAACAGAATCAAAGCAAATGTTGCCGTCATGTCAGCTGCGGCGTGAAGAAAGTACAGCAGTGTATGAAAAGAAAACGAATCAAACCCATTTCTGTTCAATACTCTGTCAGTAAAGAATCTTCATGAAAGATCAAAAAACACCATTTGTCTATCAATGTCTCTACAAAGAGTCAAATGTGAGGACGACACTTCTTAAGATGATAATATTATAAATCAGTGGATATGTGCACATTTTACTAAAGTACTCCACAGTGTTTTTCATGTATACCGTACAACTAACACAAACCTATTCATGTCCTTTCAAATCACATGTTCAAATGTCCTAAATGACAACAACAAAATCATTTCACTTCACTACGGACTGAATTCATGACCCATTCAAACCTTCTCAAGAGATGGACGAGCATCAGAAGTCTCTTTCACTTCATCTGAAGACATCAGTACTTCATGAAGAGAAACTCTAACAAAGATATCATTGGACACTAGGAGACACTGAGTGGATTAGAAGGATGAAAGACGTTCATGTTTTGAGTGTTGTTAAGGTGGAGTATTTATTCATCGTCATAAATCCGCAGGCGGGATGATTAATCCTCATCTGCTTCACCTCCTGTGTTAGCCGCATTGATGCGTTACCGCCCTTCCACCACGGCGAGGTACAGGTAGGGCTTTGGAAGGGGAGGGGGTTAAGGTATAAAAATAGCTCAATTAAGGTATAAAAATATTATAAAAGGGAACTAGTTTAAGAAGGTAAAGTACTAGTGAAGTATATTATATAAAATATGAAAATATTATAAAAGGGAACTAGTTTAAGAAGGTAAAGTACTAGTGAAGTATATTATATAAAATATGAAAATATTATAAAAGGGAACTAGTTTAAGAAGGTAAAGTACTAGTGAAGTATATTATATAAAATATGAAAATATTATAAAAGGGAACTAGTTTAAGAAGGTAAAGTACTAGTGAAGTATATTATATAAAATATGAAAATATTATAAAAGGGAACTAGTTTAAGAAGGTAAAGTACTAGTGAAGTATATTATATAAAATATGAAAATATTATAAAAGGGAACTAGTTTAAGAAGGTAAAGTACTAGTGAAGTATATTATATAAAATATGAAAATATTATAAAAGGGAACTAGTTTAAGAAGGTAAAGTACTAGTGAAGTATATTATATAAAATATGAAAATATTATAAAAGGGAACTAGTTTAAGAAGGTAAAGTACTAGTGAAGTATATTATATAAAATATGAAAATATTATAAAAGGGAACTAGTTTAAGAAGGTAAAGTACTAGTGAAGTATATTATATAAAATATGAAAATATTATAAAAGGGAACTAGTTTAAGAAGGTAAAGTACTAGTGAAGTATATTATATAAAATATGAAAATATTATAAAAGGGAACTAGTTTAAGAAGGTAAAGTACTAGTGAAGTATATTATATAAAATATGAAAATATTATAAAAGGGAACTAGTTTAAGAAGGTAAATGTACTAGTGAAGTATATTGTATTAACTAAGTAATCTACTTGAAGTTTACATGAATGTACTTGATGAAATCACATCATAGCCCATACTTACCCTATACATACTTCCTATACTTCTCTTTTGTTAGAGCAGAACAGATGTTTTAGTCCAGCTGTCATGATTGGCTGGACTCGTTTCTTTTGAAGGGCCGTTTTATCCTCTTCCACATTCTACCGAAGAAAGCTCGGACCCTTTTTCTCTTTTTAGATTTTTTCTTCTTTCCCACAACCTCTTCTTCAGACTGAGATGAGGGAGCGGGGTCCTCAGTGATTACATCCGGGAGGTAAGATACGCCCTGCAAACGCTTTCTTTCGGTCTGTAAAAAAAGAGAGAATGATTTTAGGACACATGGTGTAATTGTGAAATATTAATATAGACATTGGTGCCGTGGCGGAGACTTCAATTCTCTCATTATTCATGAATGCATGATTGTGTTGTGTTGATCACAGTGTGAGACGGCACTGAACTGTCATTCGCTCTTTGATATCTTTCCTTACCTCATGAAGAGAAATTCTCCAAGAAGATTCGATCCGGGACCTGCAGGGATCTTCTGTCCTGCTGTATGTGTGGACATCTTCTACAACTAGATAACTTTTTAGCTGTCCGTCGTCACTGTCGTCCTCCGATGATGACTCATATACAGCTGGACGAGTCTCTTCCACTGACTCGGGCTCAATCGTGTCGATCTGTGAGCCGCAGGGATCTTGTGTCTTGCCGCTGATCCCCGTGTCTTCATCTGGTACAGCTACACAACTTTCTAGCTGTCCGTCATCTGTAAGGTCGTCCTCCCTGTCGTCCCGAGATGACGGTAACTCAGACACAACTGGAAGAGTTTCCAGCCATGAGTCATCGAAGAGGTCATCAAAGCGGTTCTCGATGTAGTACCTCATCCAGCTCTCTACAGCGAGGTCAGTTTCTGTCAATGATGACGTCTGAGCTTCCGTCTGTTCAAAATAAACACAGAATGTGAGAGAATGATGATAAGACACATGCTGTTATTCTGGTGTCAGATCTAGACATTGGGTGCGGTGGCGGAGGACAGACAGAATTCATTTCTAAATGATCACAGTGTGTAGACGACACTGAACTGTTATTTGTTCTTACCTCATGAAGAGCCTCTTCCACTGACTCGGGCTCAATCGAGTCGATCTGAGAGCTGCAGATCGCTGTGTCTTCATTGGCTTCACAGGAAGAAGATGATGAAGATGATAAGTCAGACACAACTGGAAGAGTTTCCAGCCATATGCTGTCAGTGAGGTCTTCTCTGTGGTCCTCTTTCCTGCTCTTCTCAGCTCGGTGAGACTCTTTGGACCGGAAGAACTCGAGTTTCTAAAAACAGAAGGTAAGAGAATGGTTTTAGAACACACATTTTTTTCTCATTCCTGTGTCAAATAGAGAGATCGGTACAGGGTGCCATTCTGTCATTTCTTTTTTAAATCTCCTTCCTTACCTTATGAAAAGAAATCAAGAAATCAATGCCGGAAGAGTCGATCTGTGAGCCGCAGGGATCTTGTGTCTTGCCGCTGATCCCCGTGTCTTCATCTGGTACAGCTGCACAACTTTCTAGCTGTCCGTCATCTGTAAGGTCGTCCTCCCTGTCGTCCCGAGATGACGGTAACTCAGACACAACTGGAAGAGTTTCCAGCCATGAGTCATCGATGAGGTCATCAAC
>NC_079897.1:752123-868293 GCF_024868665.1 Triplophysa rosa
TGTGCTTGCACACACAAGGAATTTTCTTTGGTGTTGGAAGCTTCTAGTACAGACATTCAACACAATGACAATACAATATAATACGATTTACAGTCTAAAACATTCTAAATTGTGCATATATAAAATAAAGACTATTTTACAGAAAATGGGGGATAATAACATATAAGAGACATTGTACAGGGTAGTATATAGTCATCAAACTTAATCTAGTCAAGGGACTACATGAATGATTTGTGTTGTGTTAAAATAGTGTTGTGCAGATGATCTTCAGTTCCCTCTGTGTGAGACTGCATTAGGAGAACACATTTGAAGTGTTATTTGATGTGTTTTTACAGACTTGTTAATGTTCAATTGTCTTGGAGATTTTAGAATTTTGTGGTTCCCATTATTCAGAAGAGTGTGTGGTTACGTTTTTAAATAAAAGATAAGATGACACATTAACTAAAGATATAAATATTTTAGTTGAGATCTTTAATCTGAAAGTAATTCAATCTTTAATTTATTTATGAAAGTGTTACATATACAACAAACATAAATGTTGCATCTTAAACACAGATAATTCTGAGCAAACATAACTGTAATATGTGCAACTGCTGTACAGTGTTTAATTCAATTCAATTCAGTTTTATTTATATATTCACAATGTTTCATTGTTTCAAAGCAGCTTTACAGGAAGAAAGAGAAAAAACAAACCTAAGTTTATTAGTATTACAATAACGAGTGTCCATCTTTGCTCTTGGTTGTTGAAGGAGATTGCCTGGGCTGGAGCTGATGATCAGTTAAAGTGGAAGTTCACCCAAAGATCAACTTTGTGTGATTTTTTACTCACCCACATGACGTTAAACATGTTTAGAGGACTTCCGGCATCTTCAGAGCACAAACAGAGATATTTAGGTGACATCCGAGAGCTTCCCAGGCCTCCTCATAGACGTTGTGGTGGTTTTTCTAATATAGTATTTATAAAATGATACATTTAGTTAGTTATAGGTCTCATGTATTTTTCTGATATAATATGGGCTATGGGCCTCATGTATGAGTTTGAGCACTTGAACACCTGCACACACACCAAATATTTGATCACACGAAGACAGGAACTGCACGTACACCACACATACTTTATCGCATACAGTCACGGACACTGGGCTGCTCATTATTACGCTAAACCATGAGCTCATTATTACACTTAATCATGTGCCAGAGTAAAACTGATGATAAATCATGTATCGTCCGAAAGCCCTGGATAGGTGTCCGGAAAAGTGTAGGTTAAAGGGCACATATGTGTTTTTGAGAGGCGCTCGCCTCTTTGGTGGATTTAGTTATTCTAGGTATCAGAAGTATAGATGACGGTAGAGAGCGTGATGGGTTGTAGCGTGATAGAAGCTCTGTTACATGAGCGGGAGCTAAACCGTTTAATGCTTTATAGTAGCTAGGGCTGGGAGATTAATCGAAAAGTAACCGAAACCGACATTCAGGACCTCTAATCGACGTAATTTTCCCATGTCGGTTATTTCGATTACTTTCCCTTTAACATCCATATCGACGGGTGCTGCTACATCACTTTTTCTTATCAGAGCAAAAGAGACTTAAAATACTGCATTATTTTTGGGTGTACACATACTGTATATGTAAGATTAGAAACTGTAAGTGCTCTACTTTTACGTGCGTACATGACAACATGTGTGATTTTGTAAAATAAAGAAAATTAACAGCATATTTCTGAAACGCGTCACTAAACTTATCCAAAACTCTGCAAATACTTATCACACAAACATGAAACGTATGTCTAAAGAAAGCATAAAATGTCTACTTTTAAATGATCCGATTCAGATTGAAATCAAATATTCCATGTTTATGTAATATGCATGGAAGACAAGTGCAGTTGAGAAATATTCATCCTCCCGTTTTTGCTCCCGGTTAGTGATCACAGGACTTTTAGTCCAAAATGTGCATATTGGGGGAAATATAGATATACTGAAACACGTTTACTTCATATTTCTTTAGACAGGGTGAGTTTTAAGCTCCGTTCAACTATAAAAACTCATTTCCACTCTGTCTGTTTTTTTCATGCGACAGCTTGAAGTAGAAGTATGGCATGATCTACGGTATCACATGCGGCACTAAGGTCAAGTTAAACTAGTAGTGAAAAGAAGCCTTGGTCTGATGCTAATAGGTCATTAGTCATATTAACAAGTGCGGTTTCCATGCTATGATCTAAAGCCTGACTGAAATTTATCGTGTATGTCGTTTTTTTAGGAAAGAGCACAATTTTACAGACTTAAACGTTTAGCATTGGTTATTTTTTCTCTAATGTTTTCAATTTTCTCTGTGAAAAACAGCATGAAGTCATGACTTCTGAGGTTTGCTGGAATAATCTGATCAGGTGGTGTCTGGTTATTTGTTAGGGTAGCCACCGTTCTAAATAAAAACCTTGGATTGTTTTGGTCAGTATCTATGTGGTGCTCAGCCCTAGCCGATCTTAGTTCAGGGCAGTTTATCTGTAAATCTATCTTTAGTGGTTGGGATAATTGTTCAGCCCTGTCGATAACACAGAGCAATGCAGCCTTCAATTCCGATATACATTTGACATGACACAAGGTAGTGATCGGAGACATTACTCTACATCGCTAAGATCGATTCCATGTGATATAACTAGGTTTAGGGTATGATTAAAGCGACGGGTGGGTTTGTTAATGTTTTGGTTGACCCCAAATGAGTTCGCTCAATCTATGAATGCAACTCCAAAAGCATCATTTGCGTTATCTACATGAATGTTGAAATCTCCAGCCGTTAGTGCTTTGTCAGCACGAACCAATAGGTCTGACATAAAGTCTGCAAACTCTTTTAGAAAATCAGTGTAGGGGCCTGGGGGGTCTATACACACAGTGGCCAAAACGAGAGATAGTTGTGTTTTTTGTCTTATATCTGGAAGAGGGACTTTAAGACCAGCACTCAATGTGAGATTTGTGCCACGTCTGACCTAAACTAACAGAAACATTTGTGATATTTCTGTAATGGTTAATCCAGCAGGATGTGTAAGATCTTTAGTCTCAGTAGTGTTTCTAATGCTTATATCATCATCGTTGTTATCCATGAATTATCTGGTTTACGGGAAACATTGCACGCTTTTTTCATTTAGATGTCAAATTACAGTTATAGAAAAATAAGTTTCAATGGTGTTGGAGACATTCTATTGTTGTCATTTTGTTGTTGACACTAGATGGCGTTCAAGTGTTTGTCATGTATTTAAGTCACGTGATGATGAAGGTCAAATAAACTTCTCTGCGTGTGCATGTGCCCATAATATTCTGGGTTTTGTTTTATTTGTTGCCTGCACTGCCATGTGGACAATAAATGGCCATATCCAACTTGTTTTCAATATATATATGTTTTTGTATTTTATTCAGGACTGTTATATTTCTGAAGAAAATACAAACACATTTATTGAAAATAAGTTGGATATGTCAGTCCATTTATTGTCCACGTGGCATTGCAGGCAACAAATAAAACAAAACCCAGTTTCAGTTTGTTATTTTGCCTAATAAAAAAATAACAATAATCTTTTTAATTTTTAAACCAGTTTTGGACAGATTCCTAATTTGTTTTTCTTTATTATGACAGGTGGTGTAATAAATGAGTTAAGCACAGTACATCATTTTCATGTTAGAGAGGGCTACGTCACGGTGTGGTCAGTTACCCGGATGCGCGGCCATATTGGTGACACTCGGATCTAAACAACAGCATGGATTGCAAGGTTAATGTACTACATAAGACGTTGTTCTACTACTTTATGATGTCTAAACCACGGAAAAAACGCGTGGAAGCTGCTAAATCATATAGAGAAGAACTTTGTAAGCAGGAAAGGGCGCGATATTTTGACAAACTAAAGTTAATAGGTGGTTAATAGGAATCACAATGGCCATATGTAACATCACATAGCCTACATAAGGACTGACGACCCAATTTCTTATATTTCTCATAGACGTAGTGAACTACTTATTTTGTTCGCCAATCAAGTCCTACCCCTAAACCTTATCCTCATAGAAAACTTTTGGCAGTTTTTTTGTTAAAAAATCATTTAATCACACACATACACGTGCTGACAGTCTGATTTTAACTAAATCACCTCCAAGTTATTTAATAAAACAGCGTGCCTCTTAACTGCGTTACAGTGATTATTTACACATGAATGTGTGTCTACATCTATGTAGAATAGTTAAGTTAAACTTCACACAGTAACGTTAAATACTACAGACTCGCGAGTGAAGTTCAGAGTAGAAAATAATTAATTATACTGCACGTGATGTTAGCATATGGCTATAGCGATTCTTGGGTGTAATCGACTTGCATTAAAGCACTTTATTTTCAGTTATTTCTAAAGAAGAATATTTTTTTCTCCAGCAATATCTGCGATATCCATTAGGTTCAATAGCAGTGTTTACGTTCAATGCCTCCAACATGGCCGACTTCCGGATTGATGACGCGTCGTGAACCAACAGGGCTGCGTTCAGCCCCGACAAACCGTTGCAAAACCGTTTTTTAAACGGAAACGGTGGAGCGGTTGAACACCCTGTTGTGATGACGCAAGAGTTGAACTACGGCAGCTGAGAAGGCCATTCTTTGTGTTCTTTTTGAAGAATTTTCGGAGCCTGATGAAATCGGAATAAATACGTGTTTAATACTTCAAAATACATCTCTTCTAATATCTTCAATTGTTGCGCATACCGAGCTGCAGCGGACACATTTAAACGACTTTACTTGGTCGCATTGTGCGAGCTGTCTCTTTAACACCACGTGGGTTATACACATGTTGCTGCTGATTGGGCCGACATTCTTGACACGCCCACCAAACAAGAGAAAACGCATCTCAAACCCTGTTGCACACCGTTTCCAGGAAACGTGTCGTTCAACCCGGAAACCGTAGCAAAACGTTGCGCACCGGTTTGAGCTTGAACATGCCCCAGATTCTATTTAGTGTGGTGACATTCCTACTCTACCTTCTCTTGCTAAACAGGATTTTACCGTAATAAAACTGATGTACAGTTCCTAACAAAAGTGTAATTTAGAGTAACACATGTTAAAAATGAGCCGACAGGTAACCTCATTCCTGTCAGAAAAACAATAAAATGGTTTAATGTTTTATAACTATAATATCTGCAGCAACTCACTCAACACACCTGAGCATCCGTGACTTCCGGCGAAACCTCGCTCTGATAGGACAGCGCACGGACGTGACAGGAAGTAAAAAGTATAAAAGAGTAATTCTCGTATGAAAGAGTTATTAGAAAACTACAGCAGGCGAATTTTATCGCTATGGATGTGATATTTCGAGTCAAAAATAGACATGTAAATTCTCAAATCATGTATTTATTGTCAGTTTATTGGAACGTCTGTTTATATTTAACACCCTGATGATAAGAGTCCAGACAAATTTTCAGTTACTATAAATCTAAATAAATTTGATTTTATGTTTGTATGAATCACTAATGGGGATAAAACATTAATAAAGAAATAAACATTTCATAGACTTTTTCATTTGTGGACCCTTGAAAGAATATTAAATTGTAACAATAAAAACAACTCATTATATATTAATAATTTTATTGTTGGTATGTTATATGTATTATACAGCAATATTAAGGATATTAAAAGCAAATCCTAAAAATAGAAAGAACATGAGCTAGTTTTTTTTTCCTTATAAACATTTTACTTTCATACAATACCTCAAAAATGACCTCAAAGTATTCTTAAAGGTCCAGTGTTGAATATCGGAGAGAAATCAATCATATAAAAAGGTATAAGAAGACAGTTGTTGATCGTTGACGCGCATTTTTGGAGATATATTGACAGTAGCATTACATACAAGAGAATTGAGTTTATTGAATTATAATCAATCACATGGAAGCATTGTTGCTATAACCTGAGAAAACACAATGACATGTACTTCAATGAGTGGAGAATATTTACCCTGTAATGAATTTCTGATGTGTAAAACAATTCAGCACGCTACACAAAGACAGCAGCCATGTTTCCAAGTACATAACTAATACAAAAAATGACTAAACAGTGCTCTCATCAGATCAGTGTGTTTCTCAGTAGTGCTGACAGACTTCATTTCTATGAATCCTGTTATAAATGTAAAATTCAACTTCACTATAAACCCAGTTCAAATATCCCTCAAATGCTATCAGATAGACAATGTAAGGCACAGAGAATAGAGGTCACAGCAGACTGATCAGACAGTGAACATACAGTACAGCTTTATATCTCGAGTATATGTGATCAAAAGAGTTCCAGCAGCAGTAGAAATACATACAAATACCATTATAATAAATACTGTATACCAATCTTTAAGGCACTTTATCCGCGTCAACATAAGCACAGCTGAGGCCGAAACTAATCTGATCAATCTCCATCCAACTGCTCACTGCGGGACCTTTTAAACAGTTGTGCGTGTATAAATAAATCAATGTACGTAGACCCCCCGATACAACACTTGTGATTATTGACATGACCAACATCTGTGAATCCTGTTCACCGTTATTTTTATCACAGGAAAATTTGAAAGAATTTTTAATAGCCCTGTTTTATACAAAAGAAATAATCGTTCATGTGACTCGTGTGTGTTTGTCTGAGGTCAAACACTGGAGACCCCATCATTGTTAATCTGAACATATGTTATGATGATTAAAACGATATTGTATAAAAATAATGTTGTATGATTATATTAGCACACATTGGCTACTTCAATACTGTTCAGATGTTTTTTTTAGGCATCAGTACAAACACTATATGGTAAAGATTCAGACACAACATGAGGGTCAGTGTGATGCCCTATTTAAGTAATGACATTTTTAAGTGAACTGTCCCTTTAGGAATTCTTTTTTGTGTGTATGTGGATCACTGGTGTCTTTTCTGAATCTACAACCTGTGACTCGTTCTTACTTTCACAAGTAACCAAACAGTACTGGACAGTCAGTATAGAACTCTACGTTTGAGCTTTTATGTAATAAATATTAAATACTTCAAATAAAACAGCAGTAGTATGCATACCAATAACAAAACAATAAAAAAAAAGTCTTTTCTGTATCTCTTTGGCTAACACTGTCAGAGACCAGAAACGGTCCAGTGACCGGCTCTTCTCAGCATCAGGACCAGAGACGCCGCTCATCACTGCATCACTGCAGGCGGTCTGTCTGCAGCTGCTGCGGCTGATACTGACTATACGCAGCCGCTGCGGCTCCGGGCGCAGGTGACGCCAGAGGCTGTTGGACATAACCGTAGCCGCCGGTAGCGACATAACCCGTGGCTGCCGGGGAGGCGGCGTAAGGGTACTGCTCATATGCAGCGGCGGCTGCAGCTGAGTACTGCGCATAGGCGGCACTGGTGTAATCAAGATAAGGTGAGGCGGAGGCGGCTGGCGGCTGGACGTGAGGGATCATCACGCTGGGCTGGACAAACGCCTGCGGGTACACGTAATGAGAAGGAATCCTGCAGGACACAGACAGCCCCAATTAAACAAGAAACAAACAAAAACATTCACATCACAAACAACTCGCAGAGAAACCCAAATGCACTAAAGGTTATTAAACAACAGAGCATGCTGGGAAAAAGTGAAGTGTGATAGCTTCTTTACCCATTATTATTATTATATAATATCATTTGTTTTGTACACTCCGTTGTTTTGAACAGACTGTAAACTCTCATCACAATAATAACAGGCAAGAGTTTACACGCGTTTGACTGATGATCTCAAAGACAATTTGATCTAGAGGCGTATGCTTCAATACTGGGGCTGTGCGATCTTAAAGAAAAATGCGATGGCAAGTAATGCGATAATCGATATGCGATACGATGTTTCTTTTTCTAAAATCTATTTGAATTGTTTCAAAAATATATCGAAAAAATTATATAACCAATAGGGCCGCACGATATTAAAGAAAAATGTGATATACAATAATTAGCTAAATAATGCGATGTGCGATAGAATATTGGTTCAAGTTTGTAAAATATATATTTAAAAACTGAACACTATATAACCAACATACATATTTTACATGATTTCTGATTGATGAAGTCTCTCTGCTATCTGCATCAACCTAACACTTCGCAAGATCTTAACACTGGTCCAGAAGCACTTCCGCTTTCATATGTTTCTTTTTTTAAACTCGCATATATAATTGAAACTTTAAGATATTCATTTAACATTTTGATTGGATTAAAAATGTTCTGTTAGTTTCATTTCGTTCAACCATTGTGTAGTGTTAAAAAACTGAAACAGGAAGTTCTTTTGGACCAGCTTTGGATCAGCGTTGTTTACGTCATCCAAAGTGGTCTATACGTAACTTTTATCATTTTTAGTTAATTTAGGTGTCGCAAAATATTGCGATGTGCATGTTGCGATATTACTTTCGATATATTGCGCAGCCCTACTAGTAGTAAGTATAACAACTAAACTGTAATTTAAAAATGTTTTTAAACGGAATTGGTTTAGATGTCGAAGATCAGATCTTCTGCATAACTGCAATGAGTCTACAGACAAATAAAAGACTATGGCTATTAAAAGCAGATGTGTCAATCAAAACCACAGCAGAAACAAAACACAACACCACCCAACAGAACTCCATTTGGAGAATACAACACGACATTAAAATCAATTCAACATCAATCAGTGCGCCATCACACAATATTAACAAACAAAAAATCAGCGCGCGCACACACACATCTAGCTTGCTATTCACCCTAAAATCAAACAAACATGAAGTTAGATTTCTATAAAGAAAATAAACCCAACTTTATGCCCAGTAAGATGTTTTGTACATTGACAATATTCAAACACTTGAATTGAAATGATTCATCTGAAGAAGGTTATAATATGAGAAGTGCTACACTTACGATTTTTCAAGCTTTTTGATGATTCTCATTTAGTTCACATCATTGTAATGTAAAAAAAACCTTTTCTTTAAACTCAAAGATTTCATTATATTGGCATTATGACAATGAGAAGAATTGTAACAATCTTAATGGTCATAAAGTTCTAGTTGGGGGCAGATATACAGTATATATATATATACGACTGAAGAGATAAAACAGGCAGCAGCCGGTGAAAGAGAGGTCTTCACCCGTACGCCACTGATAGAACAAACCAGGTCAGTATCATAAAAGACAGCGCAGCTGTGCAGCGTTACTAAACCAACCAGAAATACACAATTAACGTCCTAAACAGCTGAATTTCATGACACCACACAGCAGCAGTGTTTGTTGCAGGGCAGATTGGACAGCAAACAGCAGGTGTTGATGTTAAATCTGACCGTCCGCTCCATTCCTTACTGTCAATCATCACGAGTGACAGCACAGGCTGCCGGCGAGGCTATTTTCTGCTCTTCTTATGGCTTCAAAAGAGAATCTGACCAGCACGTGTCCCAGTGAATCCAGACATTACTGTACAATCTTTACAGACAACATGGTCCGTTAGAAATGAATCTGCACAGTACGTCTGAAAAAAGTATAATAATATCTGAACTGGATGTTGCTCTGATGCTGATTTCATCTAGTTAAGGTTAACTCGGTCAAGAATGAAAATGATGTCATCATTAATTCATCCTCATGTCATTTCATATCTGTTTCTTTCTTCTTCAGAAGATATTTTGAAGAATGTCGATAATCAAACAACACTGAACTCCATTGACTACAACACAACCATTTCTCAAAATATCTCCTTTCGCGTTTCACTGAAGAAAGACTCGCATATAGATGAGGGACAATAAACGATGACTGACTTTAGATTTTTGAGAATAACGATGGATGAATCTGGTATATGAGAGTTAACAATACTCATGCGTCTAAGCTGCTGTGTGCATTTCACTTTTTTAACCTTTCGGAGTTGCCAAGCTTCAGGTCTAATTTAAGTCCGTTTATAAATGAGAGCAGACAGAGGCCGAGGGTCTCTCGTGTGTCTGAACACCTGTCGTCTTCAGCCTGATCTGAATGTCACGCTGTGTCTTTGCGGTCCACGCTAAAGCAGCTGCTCCGTGGCCTTCTTCACACGCTTGCACACTCATCTCATGCCACACCGGTCGACTGAAGCCTTCGACAAGAACGAGGACGGACCGCCAACGCAGCGTGGAGATCTACACTTCACAAAGAGAGAATTTCTCACGAATCTGACGCCACAGTCAAAAGACCAAGACAAAAGCGTCATTAGTCAAATCCAAGAGGCGCACGAGAAGACTCGCTGAAGCATGCAAGCGTCGACTCCAACGTTGAGCGCTCCGAAACAAAAAGTCAAGACGTCTTGTTGAAAGGAATCCTGAAAACTGCACACATCTGCTCCTTGCACCCCAAAGATGCTTTCCAGAAATCCTCCAGTTAAAGCACACGGTTTAGCTCTCAACAACACTTCAGACAGGTGCAAACGCACACGGACTAACTCTCTCAAACAACAACAACAACAACAACAACATCCATGCAGTCTGATCACCGTCTGCGAGTCTCTGAATTGAGCGACTGAAGGTTATGTTAACGGAGAGCGCCTGTCGGATCAGAGAGAGACATGTTTGCAGTGAAAAAGAAGGAAGGTGATGGCGTGCAAAGAAAACACGCAACACAACCCAAAGTTCACACGCACACACCTCATGACCTGGCGGAAAGGGGACGGATAGAGTAGTGACGAATGATCATCTTCACTCTCTCTACGGCACAAGGAAAACAACATTTTATGACACAGATGAATACACAATATTCAAACACGCTAGATATGACATGTAACCATATGATATTGTTCATCGTTAACAGCGTCGTGAACAACCGAGCGTGGAATTTCAAGATAATGACTGATTTTTAAAAACACTCGAACGTTCGGTTCAACAAACAGACGGGTTTTCATCACGCTGGCATTAAGTTTGGCATCAGACACGAGTGATGGAAACGCCACATCTCGAAATAAAAACCAGTATTCAGTGGCTTCTATTAGTGACGTTTAGTGGCAGTTTATTAGCAAGCGACTAGTAGGATGGAAACGGTGCTCCATCGCAAATATTTTCTGCAATATTCCAATAAGCTAAAACTTTGGACGGACACCCGGCTAATGTTACGGAGACGAACAGCGGAAATATTTTCAAATCAAACAATTCCACACTTCAACTTGTTCAAACAAGGGTGCGGATGGAAGGAAAACATTTGGCTAGAAATGGTCTTTTCCAATATCATATTTTTACACCGGACGATACAAACGTCTCGATTTAAACTCAAAGTCATTAATTGAGACACACTTACCCATAAGGCCGCTGGATGAATGTAGGATGTATTTGAGGGACACCGAATGAAAACCCTGAGAAAGAAAAAACACTTCAATCATTTCATCACACAATTGTGTATTGAGTTTAGTATTCACTGTAGTATATTACAGTACGCCGTTTAAGGGACAGTTCACCCAAAAATGAAACTTCTGTCATGAATTTCTCACATGTATATCAATGATTTTGTTTGGTTGAACACAGAGAAAGATATTTGAACGAATGCTAGTAACCAAACAGATCTTGGCTGTACAGTAGGGAAAATGACAACGGCAGTCAAAAGGGCCGCAGAACTGTTTGCTGTCCTACATTCTTCAAAATATCTTCTTTTGTGTTCAACAGAACAAAAAAAAAAAGATTAACTATTTTTTTCTACTATGGTACTCAATGGGGTCCAAGAACTGTTTGGTTAAACATTCTTTCACATATCTTTCTCTTTCTCTTTTAAACACTTCAGTATCTAGACATTGTACTACTGTAAGTACCCTGTTATGGTAGTTTTATTGTAGCGTTATGATAAATTTGAGAAAAAGTGCCCGTAAAATCAAAGGAAAGAAGTACGAAATCTTGGTGAACTGGAAAAACATTTTAAACTCAAAACCTTAATGTCACCATGACAACAACATCCAGTCACCCACGGACTAGTTTGGAACAGTGATTGAAGTGATGTGAATTGTGAGTTTCTCTCCACTATCGAACACATGAAGTTTGCGGTCTCGGGCACGAGCTCACCTGGTTGCATGACGCGAGGTTTGGCCCCCAGGTAGGCCAGGTTGACGTTGGCTTTCCTCCCGTCAATGATGGGGTTCGGGTCTTTACAGGCTCTTTCTGCGCCTGCGCGGTCAGCCATCGTCACCTGCGCGCATTGTAAGACCTGAGACTTGAGGAAAGTTTTCGCAAACGAGGTCGGAAAGTTTTTATAAATAAAAAGAGACACTCACAAATCCATAGCCTCTGGATTTCCCCGTCTGTCTGTCTGTGATGACAACAGCTTCGTCGATTTCTCCGAACACCTCAAAGTATTTCCTCAGACTCGAGTCTGTGGTGTGATACGGCAGACCGCCGACGAAGATCTTAGTGTAAGTCGTGTCTTTCTGTGAGCTGTGCATCATCAGGGATCAAGTTTAATGCTTCAATAAACAAAATACAGCCACAGAGCGCAAAGAACAGACGACTGGAGTGAAACGTGCGCGTGTGTGTCACCCTTTCAACCTCACTAACATCCATACGCTTCAGCTGCGCGCTCTCGCTCACACGCGGCGCACTCACAGACCCCGCCCACGCCCATACAAACCCCTCCCTCCTTACCAAGAAGTACGTTTTTTTGCTCTAAATAATGACTAATATGATTGATTTTGTAAAGAGTCATTGGGTTGAATTCATCTTTAAACTGAAACGTGACATTTCTGTGTTGATTTGTATGACTTGTTTGGTATTTGTATCTGATCCAAATAAATCTGTTATTTGTATCTTAACTTTTCAAACATCAACATTTGCGCTTTCATTACCATTGGCCCAATGTCTGAAAGAAACTCTTTATCAGGTTGCACCAAAATAGAAATACGGCATCATCTTTACAGGAGAGCAAGACTGATGGATGAGCATGTTAAGTTTCCGGCCGTCAGGTACCGATTTCATAAAATCGGGCATTTAATTTAATATACTTAAACAAATGATATTTACTGTACACAAGCAGGACTCATATTATACACTTGCTTGTGCAGTTTTTAAATTGACAAATAGCTAAATCCAGACGACGAAACCTTTTCAGAAGAAATATAGCTCATTTATTTACTGAAATTATGTTTTAAGAACTTTCCTTCACTCACAGGCCTTGAAATCTCCACTTTCGACATTTCCATGACTGTGGGACGTCTGCTGGTATGAATGAATCCGTGTAACAGCAGTTCTTCTGTATTTCAAGGAAGCTTGAAAATCTTCTGATGCCAGATCTGTTTCTTGGCATCCAGATGCTGTTACATGAGATTGCGATTCATATGTGAGGGATTTACTTCTCATGTAAACGTTTGTGTTCCAGTGAGAGAACAGCTGCGCACTAACAGCCGATAGCACTGACACACGATGAACTCATGACCCCAGAGTGTCATACAGGTCAAAGTTCACACCAGCAGTGAGAATCAGACATAATCAGCAACTGTCAAAGCTTAAATGTACGAGTTTGCGTATCATATACTGCACTGTTTCTCTCATTTCAACTCCCACACGAAACGACATTTTTATTTATTTATTACTAATACTAACTTTTGTTTGTTTTTGTCTTTCTTCCTGTAAAGCTGCTTTGAAAAAATGAAACATTGTGAAAAGAGCTATACAAATAAACCTGAATTGAAATTGAATTTAGTATTTATTATACTACATTATATATAAATATATATACAGTAATTTGGTCTACAGTCTCATTTCACTACAAGTTGTATACAAATAAAATCTTGATTCTTGAATATTTACTATGATAAGGGTTAAAACACTAGGAATGAGCACTACAGTTTACCGTAGTAAATACTAAAGTATGCTACAGTATTCTTTCGTGTGGGGTTTTAAAGGGGAAAAAATGAAGAAAGGAGACACGAGTGTTGAATTGTAATCGCTGTGTATTCTACAACATCTTTGTATCAACAGTTTGCAGAGATACAATATAAATACAGTTCTGTACATTATAACACTGTAAATACTATGTTCATACATGTTATGTACAGCTCCTTGTTAAGGAGAGCAGCATTGCTTTGTCTTAAGGTGTTGGGTTTGTATTCCACAGCTCACACGCTTTCATTATTCAGCCTACAGCCCATAATCCTCCTTCCATCTATAGAAAACATATTTATATTGGCTTTAGTGTCACAAACTATACAAATCTGACAGTCAAACACACACACACACATGGATTGAAATGCTTCAGTATTAGGCGGGTGAACCTAGAAGTCAATTAAGATGTAAAATACACAAACAGATGTTGTGTCAGTACATCAGGCCATTTCCTCTTCTCTCGGTTTAGTGACGGTCAAGGATTTGATCAAGAAAACAGCATCTGGGAAAGCGCAAATGTGCATCCAGGATTGAGTTCCTCCAGTGCAAGCGTTCAGACAGCAGTCCTTCCACATTTACAGTACATGACGGATCAATAACACGACACAGAGCTGCTGTCAACTCATAAATCCACCATGATTCTGATGGCTATGTGGCACTTAACATTTCAGCAGAAATCTGTTCAACGCAGGAATAAACAAAGTCATCTACACAAAAAGAAGATTGAAGCATCGGGAGCTTGCACAGCAGATTTAAAAGGCTGTCTTTGGTAACAACTGATATCAGCACACAAACAAACAGTAGTACGTTCTGATGTTAGACAGAGTTTAGTGTACAGAGTTAGTTCTATAAGAAGTGGTAAATAAAGTTTATGCGACATTAGTATTTCAGTCGTATCAAAGCGTGATATAAATGTGATATAAAACATTCGTGCAACTCAGCAACATTCAAAGATGACATTAACGCATACGTTAGGTTTCTGTCCATTGTGAGGACATTCTCCATTGACATGACTTTTATATTGTACAAACTGTGCGTTCTATCCCCTAAACCTCACACAAGGATTTTGCCTTGAGACGTGTTCAAAAATACATTGTTTAGCCCGTTTACGAATCAATTTCCCATCTTCATGGTTTCAGTCGCCACAACGATAGATAAACCTGTACGCACGCACACACGATTTATTGCCACGTGACGACAAGAATCAGTCAACACATCAACACATATCGATTGTACAGCCCAGTGTTTCTCAACCACGTGTCCGGTGTCCCCTAAAGCAGGGGTTTTTAAACTATGATGCCAAGGAGACCCAAATAAGATGAACCTTTTGTGAGGACCCCCGTTTCAAGCTTATTTTCTTTTGTGAGGACCCCCCTTTTTAAACTTCATTTCTTTTGTGAGGACCCCCCTTTTCAAACTTAATTTTTAAATCATTTTATGTATAAAGAGTAATAGTGTATTATAAAGACATTTTTTTCCAAACTTAAATAGTTCGCTACCCTTGTTAGATAATTAAATGCATTTGCACTGTAGCAACTCAAGGAAAGTGCAAGGAACAAAATCAAAAAAACACTAACAATAATAATGTTCAGTAGACTTTTACAATTTCTGCTTGATCTTTTTCCCTGAAATTCCTGGGGACCCCTGCAACCTACTAGAGGCCCCCCGGGAATTCCAGTTTGTAAACCCCTGCACTAAAGGACCTCAAGATGACTTAAAATGGTTTAAAATGTGACCCGAAGTCATTTTTTTGTGATTTACTGTTTTCTACATAAAATCATTCTACACAATGTAAAGAACATTCGGAGAATATAACCTTGATGTCTTTCATATTGACTGAGTAAAACCATGTCACAGACTGAGATTATAGTTAAATTAATGCTTGAAATCTGACGCTCAAAATCAGGTTTAGAGACTTTAGCCTGAATTTCACAGACTGGGTCACAAAAGACAAAACCAGCTTTAAAATGAACAACTAAAAATGTCTAGTGTTGGGTTACGTGTACTGTATGTCATGTTCACACATGTTCTAGAATATTATATTGGGCAGAAATTGTGAGTGGAGGGGGGCATGAAATATTGTTGAAGAATAAGGTTGAGATGCACTGATGTGAACAGAAGGATGAGGATGATGTCCAGGCTGTTGCCGTGCTGGTGGTTATCAAAGCATCAGAAATGACACGCTTCGCGTTCAAGTCAGTGTTTTGGGTCTATGGACGGGGGTCCTCTGGTGAGACGGGACGGCTTCACGAACACCCCGTGACCTGTGGCACAGCGGAAATACACCCTGCCCTGGACGGTACCGTTGTGTTTGCCTGCAAAGAACAAGAAAGGTTTTTTGGTTACGGTCTCTTGATTTCTTTGTGGCAGCTGAGATCTAGATTCAATCTTTGATGACGTACCCACAGCGAGATCCAGTTCCACTCCAACCCAGATGCCTTTGGCAAACTCCACCCCTCCGACATAATGCACCGCCCCGCTCCGCTCGCCCACCCACACCTGCTCACCGGGAGCCATCCAGTCGGGCAGCTGAACCACGGGTGCGTTCTCGTCCTCGCTGGAGTCTGCAGCATCCTCCAAACCCAGCTCCGGAGATCCTTCTCCATTGTGGAGATGACTCTGGGACGTTGGGTCAGAGCCTGTCTCAAAAACACAGAGATCTCTTCCCTCGCCATCATCTGCCACCTTAAAGTCTGTGAATTCTTGACTGACGCTCAGAACGCATCGGTCTCTGCGACGAGAACAGCGCTGAGCGGGGACCGAAAACGACATCACGTGACCTCTGGTGTGTTCCTGAGGGTCTGAGGTGTCTCTGGCGTTGATCTGATCACAGCTCTCGCTGCCGCTGAAGAGCACGTCTGATAGAGTGGCGGTGGAGGCACTATGAGAGACGTAACCGCTGGTGCAGCTGCTGGCCGTGGGACTTCGGGACACCTCTTTCTCCTCAGACGCGCACACGCCGGCCTCCGGGGTCTCCAGAGTGGCATTGTACACCTCAAAATTTGCGAAATCCTCTGGGACGTAAGGCTTGAAGTTCTGGAGCTGTGGAGAGCCGGGACCTGGGATGCTGAAGGCTGAATCAGACTCCTCCTCCTCTGAATCCTGACCAGTCATCAGCAAGCACACGGGAAACAGAGTCAGTAGATTCACATACTATAACGCCACGTCTACAGCACACATAAAAATATATATATATATACAGCTAAAGGCTAAAATACACTACAAGACTTTTGCTCATAGTTTCAGTCTGGACTTGTTGCAGAAAGTCTGTGCCAGTCTGCAGATTTGATCACTTTGTGTGTTTCTATCTGAAACTTTCAAAAGTCTGCAAGCATATGATGTCTAGTTTACAAAAATCTGTTCAGATTTTAAAAGTCTTGTAGTGTGTTCCAGCCTTAAGATTGAAAGAAGATTCTGCAAATGTAACGTTGTTCAACATTGTGGATTATCTGTGAAAATCTGTTATGTGAAATAGTTTATTCAGGGAACTACTAGACAAAATCAAAGTCCCTCTCATTTATTTCCATTATTAGCATTTATTATATTGAAACAACACTGAACAAATACAGCTGATCATGAACACAGTTTCTATCTGTAACACTGAACGTGTCATTGAGAAGAGCAGTGTGATGTGTGGAGTAAACGCGGTAAACACACATGCAGACACATGAGGACAGTGACATGGAGATGATGATGCAGATTTATAAACTCAGACAAAAACGTAAGAAAAAACAACTTAAGAATCGAGACTCGTGTTGTCAGGTAAGACACGTTTATACTTGATAATTCAAGACTTAAAGATAAAAAAATACGATTCAAGCACTTTCATAAAAACTAAAGCAACAGTTCTGCTTTTAAACATTCAGTTTACAAACATTTCTAAGTTTCATTTGGTTCAATGTCAAATTCATCTGTCCTGATTTAACTATTTATAAAAAAAAACATGTAGATGTAAGATGTAAATATCATCACAGATGTGATAGTTTATAAGGGAGTAATAACACTAGACAACTGGACTGTAAAGATTGTCCAATAGAAAGACTTATTGAATTGCTATACAAATAAATAGTTAATGGTTTAAATAGTTTGGCATAATCTTTCTTTGTTATTAAATGACAGGTTTATATTCTAATAAAAACTTTTTTTGACCCCAAAGTTTGACCCAAACTTTCTTTACTATTATTTTTTTTAAATCACCGAGTAGAAGACTTGATCATGTTATTTGGAAAAAGGTGTATTATTTGTCTTAAGTATGTTACAGATGTTCTTTTACTTGGCAACATCAAGGTTCAGATTAAAGGAGTAGTTCACCTCCAAATTTGCCCCCACTGACTTTCCATAGTAGAAATAAGAATGACTATGGAAAGTGAACGGGGGCAAGTTTGGAAGTGAACTACTCCTTTAATAAACGAAAAGCGACTTTTTTAAATATCTAAAACCAAAACCACAGATTACAGAATGAGTTTATATGACTCCCTGTGGTCAGTATCACTGTGTGTGTGGTTCAAGGGGGCACTAGCGGTTGTGTGTAGAACGACACTTACAGCAGCGTGTGGCAGTGTATGAGTGAGATCTGTGCTCAGTCTGGGCTTTCTGTGATTGGCTCTCATGCTGATGATGTCACTGATGATGTCACTGGGGCCGTGGCCCTCGCTCTGTGCCCTGGGTCTGGAGCCGGTGAGGCCAAGCGTGCTGCTTTCCACAAACCAGCGCATGCTCTGTAATGATGTCACAACACTTGACACAGGCCATGCAACACGCTAAACACACACAACACACGCACACATCACACAGGCTGCTGGAGTTAGACAGGCACATGCTGCAGGCGTGTATGTGGGAGGGGGGAATGATGTTCACAGGTTCAGTGTAACGTGTGGTTAAAACACAGACTCAAGGCATGCTGGGTAAAGGGTCCAAAATGCACAGCTGCCAACTGAAAGAATATTCTCACTTCAGACTCAAACTTCAACATTTACAACAGCGACAGTCAAACATTCTTACAACTGATGTATTAGGTTTCTAATGAAGTCAGAAGGCCAACTGACATTTGTTTTGCTGCTAGCGAGTGTTAATTTTGGACTTTGGCTGGCTTTGATTTAGCAAACATTTCAAACCGAGGGAGCAGAGCCTGGAGTCACGTGTAGTGCTAGTAAACCTTCTGTGTGTGTGTGTGTGTGTGTGTGTGTGTGTGTGTGTGAACACAATATGAGTGGCATGTAGAAATGGCACAGCTGATGAGAGATACCTGATGAGAAAAACACATTGTGTGTGCGAAAGATTATTTGTGTGAGTGTGTGTATGATGGTGTGATTATACTGTATGTGTGTGTGTGTGCGCAAGTCTATAATTATGTGTGTATATTCATACGTGTGTGTGTGTGCATGTGTATAATTATGTGTGTGTATGATTACATGTATACAATTGAGTTTATATTCATACGTGTGTGGGTGTGTGATAATTTGTCTATGTGAGTGTGCATATGATCATGTTTTGTTGTGTGTCTTTGATCATTTGTCTGCATATGCGTGTCCATAATCATATATGTGTGTGTTTGATTATGTGTGTGTGTGTACCTCGTGTCCCAGCAGCGGTCGTGACTCCAGCGAGCGTTTGGCTTTGCTCTCCTCTTTCACTGGCAGGAGAGATTTCAGGAATTTGGGCGGCTGAGGTGACAGAACTTTAAATGGACTGGAGTTCAAGATTGTTGGACTGTCAGTAACCGACCCTGAGGAGAAAGTTTTCATGACACGTGTCATTTCTAGAGCACTACTGACGTTCCGATTTTAAAGCAGAATCTGTGTGATATTGTCGAACACATTTAAACATGACAAATGTATTCATTCCAACTTAGGAAGTAAAGTCGTGCAAACAGAATGTTTAAAATATGAACAGTAATAACATAAAGAAAGAACTGATACCAGCACTGACATGAGTTGTATATATTTACCATGATTCTCTCTGCTTCTGACAGCCGTGTCTTTCGTGTTGTTATTGTTGAGCGATGACTCTTGTGCGCTGGCTTCACAGACGTCTGCATGAACGGCACAGTGACCCTGTGGAAATAACACGGAGCTGAACATCAGCGTGTGTTTCTGTTATTCTCTCTCTGTCCGTCTGTGTGTTTACAAACCTTCACTTCATCATCTTCACATCCCGGCACGTCTGATTTCTGCACAACAAACACATGAAACAGTCAATGACATGATTTATCTACGGTTTATCTATTAAACATACATTAAAAGGCTATTTATAACTATTATATTTCTTTGATTGTTGTTTAAATGACGTCATGATATCACGGAAATGATGTCAACGCCACAATCTTAAAAAAACTTTTTTGTCATCACAAATTTCAACTGGAATTAAACCAAAAGGGCATTTAATGAAAATGTATATGAAAATATATATTATAAAAAAAGTTTGTTGTATTTTTATTAAAATATTTAACATTTTGTAACTTTCACCTGCAGGTTACCTAAAAACAAAAGAAAAGTCTAAAGAAGTATTTCAAATCCATATAAAAACACAATTCAAAATAGATTCGAGTAACATTCTACATACACATTTGTTACTAACCTGTACATTTATTACACAGATTAATACGCATAGTTTAAAAACATAATATATTTATAATACATATTCTGTTTACATACCCTAAAGCACAACGATTAAAGGGACAGTTCACCCAAAAATGGTAATTCTGTCATCATTTACTCACCCTCAGATTGTTGTAAAACTGTATAAAAGTCTTAGTTCTATGTCAGTAAGCAAACACATCTCATCCCTCATTCACTGCCATAGTAGGGAAAATAAATACTATGGGAGTCAATGAGTGATGAGATCTGTTTGCTTACTGACATTCTTACAAATATCTTCATTTGTGTTCGGCAGAACTAAGACTTTTATACAGTTTTACAACAATCTGAGGGTGAGTAAATGATGACAGAATTACCATTTTTGGGTGAACTGTCCCTTTAATATACTGTAAATGTCTAGACAATTAAATAAAAGAAATAAACTATAGGCGCTCTTACGTGCTGTACGTTTGGAGTGCTGAGACTTCTGCGAATGTGTCTGTTTTTAACAGAAAGAGCTTCCTTCACACTGACCGCCTGAACACACACACACAGGTTTGTTTTGGGTGTCTTCGTAGGAAACTGACATCATCAGAAGGAAAACCTCAATCTTTCAGATGTTTACCTGTCTGAGTCTCTCCAGACACAGAATATTCTCCACCTCCAGAACTCCTCTGGTGTATTTCTCGATGTACGTCTCACCATCCAAAGTCTCCTCGCCGTCCCCTCGTGCCGCCATCAAAGCCAGCGTCTCGCGCTCCTCGGGTTCCTCAGACGCCTGTCCACACACACCACAGATGAGTGTGGATTCAGAAAGATTCGCCAATTGTAGTTTTTCAATAGTTCTGTACCTTCGGTATGTTGGACACGATCTCATACGTGACTCCACACGAGTGCAGAA
Organism: Triplophysa rosa; assembly: GCF_024868665.1. Lineage (NCBI taxonomy): Eukaryota > Metazoa > Chordata > Actinopteri > Cypriniformes > Nemacheilidae > Triplophysa > Triplophysa rosa. The sequence goes on from NC_079897.1 coordinate 773,435, forward strand.
GGTTCTTTAAAGACATCCTCCTCTTCAGACTCTGAGTGAAACTCTACAACACGCACACACTCGTGAACGCACCGTTCATCTGCTGTTCATCTGCATACGTGAGGCGTGACATCTCACCTGTCTGTTGTAGATGTTGACGGCCATTCTCTTGCGCAGGACCAGCTCCATTGAGGCCGGGAGGCTGAGCTGCGCTGTGACCTTCACGATCAGATAGATGCGTTCGTGGGGCGCCGTGACGCGGTTCAGATGGACGGAGTCGTGGATGGACGAATCCCACGAACACACAGCGGTCACCTGTCATATTTCAGTCCATGACGTCATAGAGAGCAGCTGCGTTGTGTATCATGTTGCAGTGCGTATCATCAGTATTACATCACAGGTGGAAATGTGTTACCTCATCATGGCTGTGTCTGATGATGGGCAGGTAGAAGAAAGCGCTGCCGTGTTCTTTGGGGAGGATGGAGTTAACTCCGGCAGCATGAGGTCCGATCAACTGTCCATTCACGCTCAGATTATCCGCTGGAACATACACAGATCTCCGAGTTACACTGACATCTGATCAGGCGTTTTCAATGATTGTCGATTTAAACAAAAAGGAATTCTGAACACTGCAGACTGATACAGTATTCATACTGAGCATAGATTATCAAATAAAAGGGTGACATACTGGATGATTTACCTTCATATTTGCGTTCAGATCTTTAATGGACTCGGTGCACAAGTGTAGTGACGAACTTCCGATGTTGTCTGAATATCAGTTTCCGCTTTCATTTATAAAACAGCTTAACATGCCTCAACAACAACTGGGGGAAACCACAATACTGTGAAACTTTACGTGTAATAAACACTAGCTGCTGTCAAAAGAACGAGCCGTTATTCCACTGACTAGATGAAGAATCTCACATTAGGCATTTTCTCCTCCATAGAAGTCCATTGTAAGGCAGCGCAAACTGAGAACATCAAACTTTTCTCATATCATGCTGATGTTTGATATCGGTGATTATTATTTAATCATTTGGTTCCCCTGGTCGTTCCTCTGGCCCTAAGAGAAAATGCTTAATGTGAGATTTATCTTTTAAGAGCTCGTGGGATTTTTTTGACAGCGGCTTGTGTTTATTACACTGCAAAAAATGACTTTATTACTTAGTATTTTTGTCTTGTTTTCCAGTACAAATGTCTACAAATTCTTGAGTCAAGATGCCTTTTCTCGATGACCAAAATGACCTATGAAAATAAGTCTTGTTTTTAGACAAAAAAATATGAAATTTCAGTGAATTTGCGCTTAAAGCAAGCAAAAAAAATCTGCCAATGGGGTAAGAAAAATAATCTTGAATTTAGTGACTAAGAAAAATGTTTTTTTTTGCTTGTTTTAACCACAAATTCACTGAAATTTCATAGTTTTTGTCTAAAAACAAGACTTATTTTCTTGGGTCATTTTGCTCATCAAGAAAAGGCATCTTGATTCAAGAATTTTTAGACATTTGTGCTGGAAAACAAGACAAAAATACTAAGTAAGAAAGTCATTTTTTGCAGTGTACAAGTACATTTTGACAGAAATGTGGCTTTGCCAAGTCATCGTTGAGGTTTGTTAAGTCGTTCTAGAAATGAAACCGGAAACTGATATCCCCACCTCCGACAACATCGGTCACCACGCGAGTCCATTAAAGATCTGAACGCAAATATGAAAATCTGGTAAATCATCCAGTTTTTCACCATTTTGACAAGATCACAATTTTACTTTATAATCTATGTTTAGTATGAATATCAGTCTGCAGTGTTAAGAAATCCTGAATGTTTAAATCAATCAGTTCAATAAATGTAAGGTGTTTACAGGAATCCAACATGAGCAGTGTATATATTTTTACAGATGGAGAGTTTTGTTTTCAGTAATACAGATTTTATTGAAGCTTTCAACTTTTCTCTTTGGCTTTAAGCACGGTGTTAATTGGATTGTTAATACAACCGAGCACAACAGAGATCTAAGTTTTGACATGTAGTTTATAGTGTTTAATAACAAACATCCCACCTGAGCCTTGTCATGATTTATCCAGGTGTAAAAATAAACCCTGAAGATCAACAGATCTTACCATTCAGGTCCAGGAACAGCACAGGTATATGCTCTTCCATGCCAGCAGGGGGAACCCTTGAGTAACAACAAAAATGGTGGAAACAGTTCAAAATCGTGCCAAGTTTTTCTAACGGTTTTCATTTTCTGGATGTAGAGTATTTACAGATTCATTACAGGTCATGCTTTTAGTTCCTAATAAATATCCCTGGTGGTCATATTGCAATATGTAGCGTATGGAAGAGAAAGATCTGAATGTTGTCACCAGTGTGCAGGTGCTCCGGGTATCCCACTGCCAGGGGCTGGAACCAGTACAGCGTTCCTCTCCTCCGTCAGACCCACCCACTGCTCCACCAGTCGAGCTTCTCGTTCCACATCTTCCTCAGATTTCTCTGTCAATCACAGCACAGAATCAACACCACGACTCCATCACAGCCGGTCACAGTGAACTCCGTGAAGTCCAACCTGATTTGTTGATGATTTTCTTGATCTGTTCCTCCAGATATTCCCGGCGTTTGATGAGCGCTTCGGACCAGCGATCCCGCACACAGTTCAGGTCTTCCTCCTGTACACAGACAGCACAAACGTCTCAGCATAGTTCAGCTGACGGACTGAGACCTGATCATTCAAACGTATCCAATCCCTCATGGATCCACAGCAGACACCAGCGTTAGGCCGCTACACATCACGACTTTATTTACCGCTATTACTTGTGAATTATATAGTCAAAACAACTCCTGACCATCGCATCAAAGGCAGCGCATCATTCTTCTCAGCTTATTTAAATCAACTTTTGTTTAAATCCGATTTCAGCTCTGAGCTGATGGTCTGGGCTTATTTTCAAGTTGTCGTGTAGACGGCATCAAGCTCATGGTGTCATGTAAATGATTCAAATACATATGAAACACATGTCAGTAACCTCAAATGGACACAGATGAGGCCATCAGAAGCTCCATCTCTGTACTGTTCAGAAACACATAACATGCAGAAGACATGCAGACATGCGCTGGTCATGTGATCATGTTAAGCACACACACGTGTATCAGCTCTGCAGTGTGTTAGCGCAGTTACTGCTGCCGTTTCTTTGCCTCTGGAGACGTTCGCTTTCATCACGTCAAGTTCCTAAACGTCTTCCAGTGTTCCCTATGGCTGGCCACTTCATGATTCAAAGTTTCCCGGGCGGGTGCATTCAAATCTTTAATGTTACTCAGAGATTGTTCGGGACACTCACTGGAACGGTTACTTGACCAGAAATGATCATTCATTATTTCCTATGAAATATTTACTGCATACTTACATTTATTAATTTAGCCAAGCATCTTTTATTTCATTTTATTAATGCAGTGTAGTGTCACTAAACTCCGCCCCCTTGTGGTGAGTAATATCAGCCGTTGAGTGCCCGTGGATGCACGGTTCGACTTTTTACCGTAAACAGTAGACCATCCGGGTACTTTGAGAATACTCGTTTCAGCATACTATGATTTGGTACATACTAATTCTATATTTTGAATACTATTTAGGACGGATAGTATGCGAATTGGGACGCAGCTATAGTTTTGCTACCTTTACTATAGTTTAAACATGCTATAATTTGAGTGAAAATGTGGTTATATATAAATGAAGATCAATATGCTAAAACATGATTATTACACTTTTAATATAATAGTAAATGAATAATAATGGTTCATTTTTTTTAAACTACACAATCACACTTTCCTGTTTTAAGTTGTACAGACAATACGTTTGTCCATGTCTTTTTTCACCTTACATAAAAACATTCTACGTCAGTCACGCTGTCAGAAAGCACAAGATTAGCAGCGGATTGTGGTCATGCCTGTTGGACAGAGAGCAGCCAATGAGAATACCTGATAACTATCAAAATCTTCCTCTTCCTCTCTCTGCCAGGAGAGAACACACAAACACAAACATCACTGCGGTCTCATGATAAATGTGATTTCTGTCAAACTCCTTCAATCCTGAAAATTTGGTCTTTAAACATTTTGAATCTACGTGGCTACAGAGGCTGTAATATTCAAGTTTTCATGATTTAGTTGGTTGAAATGTTTTCTTTTCAACACTGATGAACTAAATTCCTAGTTTGTTAGTTGCATTGTCGTATAGTGATAAGAAACTGACCTGATAGCTGTCCAGCGGTCTCTGTAGTTTAGTGGATCGAGCCGATACGCAGCCAATAGAGACGGAGAGAATCGCTTCCACTAGCAGAGGTAAAGTTCCAGAACACTGAACCGGTTTAACAGACACCTGAAGCCTTCGAGAGTGACCCTAACAACAACAACAAACAACTTTACACCACACATTTAGACATCCAAACGCTGGAACTAGCTGATTGGATGAGTTCTGATGAGCTATACTTTAATTCGGATATCTGGTTTGATAACATATGTTTTAATCCTGATATCTGATTGGAGGCATGTTTTCATTCTGAAAAATGATTGGATGAGGCATGTTTTCATTCTGACACCTGATTGGATGAGGCATGTGTCAACTCTGTAATCTGATTGGATGAGGCATGTTTTAATTTGGATATCTGGTTTGATAACCTACGTTTTAACTCTGTAATCTGATTGGATGAGGCATGTTATAATTCTGAGTTCTGATTGGATGAGGGCGGCGTGTCGCACCTGTCTCAGCTGAAACACGCCTCCAGTGCTGGTGTCTTTATTCTGGTGCAGCTCTACAGATGAATACTCGCCCTGTTCGTTCAGCTCCTGTACGGAGACCCACGTTTCAACACTGCGAGACACTTCACTCCACCTGTCAGACGACACACACACAGTTATCATGCTGTAGTATACACACGTACTGTAGGAATACGAAGTGATGAGGGTCATGTCACCTGTCTCTGAGCGTCTGCGTCTTGGCCTGCAGCGCGTCCAGTTCCCACAGCGAGCGTCCGTTCCCTGCGAACCGATGACCCCACACCTCTATAGCCAGAGCGCCCTCGGAGATAAACTCAAGGAACTCCTCCGTCACGTAAACCACAAAATCCTGCACACAACCAGACCACATCTGACATTTTCTGAAGAGAACAGGAACCCGCTGGTGTCTACACGCCGCTCGGATACGATTGGTGGGTTGGATGATTTTTTTGCTGTGGGATGAGTCTCACGCTCAAGTTGAATTCTCACGGTTTGTTCACTAATCCTAAATGTTGAAATATTAAAGACGGACAGTAAGATGCACCAAGGTGAAGTTTGCATTAATGTTTTTTTACCCTGCAGTGATCAAAGCGCACGGTGAACTCAGCGTCAGGGGTCCGAGGAGAGGGCGTGTCCGGGCTGACCATGGGCGGGGCTACAGTGGGCTCTGGCTGCTCCCAGAACATATATTGACAGAACACAAAGTTGGACAGGTTTAAAGGCAAACCCGTCGCCTCTCTGATCCTCACCTGACAGAAGACAACAGAAAACATGACCGGGTTAAATCCTTCACATACTGATGTTTTCCATAAAAGACCGAATCAAATTAAAAACTGTGGCAGTCACGTTTACCCTGCAGGTGAGCTTCTTGGCCATATGAACAATCTCTCCATTATTGTCCATGATGTCACAGCCGCCGCTCTCGCTGGAGTTCTCAGATGAATCGTCTCCGGCCGCCGGACGCTCGGGTACGGCTCCGCTCACCCGCAGCAGCTCCACGTGCAGACGTCCTGCGACCTGCGGGAGGAGAGAGACGGCTGTGATAAACCGCAGTCGGACGGACGGATCAACAGACAGATGTAGAGACGCTCTCACCTCCCCCTGCTGGCTGATGATGGGAACGGCATACTGAAGCGTGATGTCGTGAAAGAGACACTCCAGGAAGACATTAGCTACACCGATGAGATTATGATTCTCCTGAGCTTCATAGAACGGATCTCCGGATTTATTATGCAGTCTGTTCACCTGGAAAAATCAAAGAAAAACAGCTAAACCAATCACAAAACAAAGGAGAGGGTCAAATATTGAACGTAAAAAGTTTGAACATGTTCTGATGAAAAACCGTGAGTTAAAGGTCAGGTTTATTTATTGTTTTATTCGGTTTTTATGCATTTAGCTTTAAATGAACAGTACTTTGCACTTTAACTGGAACACAATTCAGAGAGCAAATCATTCAAAGGTGAGTTATATGAATACAAAAATATAATGTATAGGAGATATAGCTCTATATTTTATCGTTTTGTTTTTTAATAAATCATTACTATCGCTCACTCTTTACTTCTGTCTGCAGGTTTTGCAAAGGCTTCTCCAATAAAAAGCTTGTGACCAAACCTGATCATATTGGAAAAAAACATTTTTCATCTCCTGAAAGTATCAGTTTTGTAAATACATAGTTTCCGCTCGAACAGATATGTACATTTACTTGTTTTAATGTTTATTCAACAAAATCACATGACTATTTTTTTACCATCGACAGTACTCACAAAAAAACACTTTTATACATTACGGTATTATTACTCGTACGCAGAAATGACAAGGTACCGGCATTACACTGAGCACAAAACAACAGTTTAACGCAACGTCCGAAACTTCAGAAGTCTACATTTGATGGTTTTTGTCTTTTATGACTAATACTGTCCTCACGAATCAAGTTCCAGATGTAGTCACCCATCATCGCTTCATCCCACCTTCCCTGTGCTACAGACATTTCTGGGAATCATTTTTAAAATATGTGAAAATATGTCGTTTTTGTGTATTTGCAATATATCGTGATTAATGATATAAACTCAAAATGTACTTGAACTAAATATACATTAAAACACTGATGCTACATGGAAATAAAATATTACCACAATGATTAGCACCACCGAACTGCACAAGAACTATAAAAAATGTTACACGGTGTATTTAGTCGTCCCTGACATGCATTGAATTTTGCAATCGTTCAATCTGTGAAGGTAGAGACACACTTCACTTCTTCAGCTTTGGTGTCACCGCTGTGACCTCTGAAATAAAACTCAAAGACTCTGATGCGACTCACCACTTCTTGTGTGTTCTCTCTCCAGTCTCTGTAGTGTTCTCTCATGTCCACTAACTTGTTCTCTAATTTCTCGATGGTCCACACCTGTGTTCCCTTCGCCTTACGCCGCACCTGGATAGCAGGTTCACTCACAATCGCTCCACGCTGGGTGTGATGAACAACATCAATTCAACATTAGACAGAAGATCAAAACGATTAATCGCATCCAGAATTAACGTTTGTGTTCACATAATATACGTCGGTGCACTGTGCATATTGATTTTGTATTGATAAACATATACACGTACAGATATTTAGGAAATATGAACATGTATTTATATTGTATCGCGATATAAAAGTTGATTCATTTTTACATTTTTCTTAAATACAACTTTTATTCTGGATGCGATTAATCGCGATTAATCGTTAGACAGTCACAAAGTTTAACAGAGGAAAATATTCCTTGGATCATAAACACACAAGCATGCACTCTCGGTCTACAACATGAGTGATCATGTGACCCGGCAGGACGTGTGTGTACATGGCTCTCACCTTGCGGTTGGCGCTGAGGTTGGCAGCAGGTATCTGGAGGGTCACCTGATAGTCGGTGAGTTTCTTCATGTCGTCCGACAGAAAGTTGGCCTCTCGCACTAAAGCGTTTGCTCTCACCACCTGCTCGCGGAGTCGACAGAGACTCTGACGAAACAACTCGTCCCTGAAACACACAGACAGACACGCACACACACACGTTCATGTGTCTGAATAAACACATCGGCAGCGGAGACGTGTGGAGAAGGACGCCTTTCACCTCTCGTCCGTCCACAGTCTGACCCTGTTGTGTGTGTTGTGTGTGGGGAGAGGCAGACGGTCGCTGCCGCTGCGCTGGTGCTGCGTGATCTTCTCGGGTGACAGCTGCTGTCTCAGAGAATTCAGCTCACGCTCGTACACGAGCCGCTGCTCCTCCAGAGCCAACCGCTTCTCCTCCAGATACTGTTTCTCCAGAACCTGCACCACGTTCTGCATGGGGTCTGAGCACAGGAACACAACATCAGGCCTCTGAATCACGCGCTTCAGCGTGTCAGGTCAAAGGTCACGGCCGTACCGTTGCTCCCCAGAGTCTTCATCATGACCTCCATCTGAGCGAACTCGTAGCTGCAGTCCTGTTCAGAGGAAGCCTCGCTGGCCGTCTCCACGTCCACCTCCACGAAGCTCTCGCGGGGCGAGTCTCTCTCCATCTCCTTCAAACGCTCACGTCTCTTGCGTTTGGGCAGGTTGATCCTGAGGGCGATAGGATGACTCTGATGAGTGTTGCTATGACGACACGCGTGATCGTGTTCGCGAAGTGTGCGTCTTACCTGAAGAAGTGGTTGTTTCCCCACAGGATTCGATCTCCGTGCCACAGATGAACTCTGGAGTAGATCATTGTGCCGTTTACACAAGTTCTGCGACAGCACGGTGACAGAACGCTTTTTAATAACCATCATCATAAACCACCATCATTAACATGAAGAAAGTTACATTTGAGTTTCTTCTCATTTACTGGAGTTTCAGGAGTAAAAAAAAACAACCAGCTCGGAGATGAATGAGAATTTTGAGTTGGATGTGTTCTTGACAGGTGTTGTTTACCTGGCGTTGTTTACTGGCGTGAGAGCGATGTCTCCGTCAGACGAGATCTCAATCACCGAATGTTCAGACTGAATCCCGATACCAAAGAGCTGAATGTCCTGAGACGTGTCCGCACCCACACGCGTGTGATCCTATTCAACACGAGAACATGTCAACATACAACACGTCACTCAACAAACCACACCGTGGACCATTCATAACATGTCTTTTTTTACTTCGGGTGAATTTAAATGTAAATTAAACGTTATCCGGAAAAAAATACAAACAATGACAGAATGAAAAAAATAATAGATATGAAATAAAGGATATTTGTAATCTAGGTTGTATTTGCTTTAACCTTGTGTTAAATATTTATTTTTCTAAGATGACTTTTCTGTATTGCCGCCCCTGATCTTCAGCCGATCTCATTCAACACGCACATCAGCTGACAGTAATAATAGTGAAGGAGGAGAATGTGCTTGTTATCATACGTGTGGGCTCAGTTAAACAAACATCTTCACGGCCCACAGACGCCCCCCCCGTCCCCCGTTCCCCTCACATTAACATGCTAATGTCACATCCACATGCCAGCCGACCGGAGACGACAAACAAAGAGCTGTTGTCTGGTGTTCAGAAGCCCTGCGGCTGAGTCACAGACCGCCAACCAGCACTGCTCACATCTAAAGACGTTCAGTTTGTGAATGAAGGAATGATGAATTTACTGAATTAATCAGAAGGACTCTGAACGATTCATCCGAGTGTTGAGTGATGCTTCTCCCAACTCCTCCTCTCATAGATATTGTATCGTTCTTGGTTTGAACGCGCCTTTAATCGTGTCGATTCAACCTAAATCGTGTATTACGTTAATGATGACGGATGGATGTACCTTCAGATAATAAACCAGCAGTTCATTTAGAGCCGGATCAGCGTTTAGATTGACCAGGAAACACTTGTCGTCTCCAACCTTGATTCCTGAAGACTCCAGAGAGATGCCCATGCTCTCCAACTGCTTCTGACGCTCCTGCACACACCAATGACATTCATTTAAAAAGACATGTTGGAGTTCATACTGAGAGACTGTTTTCAACTAAAACCGGAAAACTCTTCATGCGTTTTGGCTGTTTGTCAACACGACAACAGCGTTTTTGAACGCAAACTTTTGAAAACGGGTCTCAAAGTGCACGTTTTTCAAAACGACGCCGTTATCATCCCTGTGTAATAAACCCTGAAGGCGGCGTTTTCCAAAAATGATGACATCATACAATGACATTTATATACACAAACTAACTAAACTAAACACACATACACGAAGACAAAACCTGCGTCTGAATTCGCTCACTTGTTGGCTCATTCACTATTCCCTATGTAGCGAATGCTAAACAGTCCACTATATGGGGAGGAAGTGAATGAAAATGAGTGAAGGATTTTGGACACTGACGTAATATATCCTGCGTCTGACAGTACTGACATTGCGCTTATATTACACCTGAGTGGCTTTATGGATTGTTTTGTAACAGTTAAAAAAGTTCAGTTTTACTTTATTTGTCACATTTATTGTAGTCGCTTTTAATAAAGAGAACAAAACGAATGTTTGCCACGTTTATTTACTATTACATTTAATATGTTTAATAAAATTACTTAATATGTTTAAAAAAACACTGCTATATATAACATTCATTCAATCTGTGTAATCTAAACAAAAACTGTCAACAAGACCAAACACAAGTGTATAAACCTACATTGGTGGCATTAACGGTCACTCTCCTCCAGCTGATGCTAATCAGACGCTTGATTCGTGTTGTATCATGGGAAATATGAGTGAGCCAGTGTACATCGGACATACAATCAAAATCAGATTGCATTGTGGGTAAAAAGTAGTGAACAAATGTAGGGAATGAGTTGTTTTCCCTACAAAATGGCGGACACCCGATAAAGTGCACTATATAGGAGACAGGGGCCAAACTCAGACACAGCCAAAGGGGTTTTTAGCTTAAAACAGGGTATGCGTATGTGCGCAGGCACGTCGTGTTTGTTTACAGTGCAACATCGCCATCCACTGGCCTGGCATGCATAATACATCTGTGTAAATGCAGATCGCTTTGATAATGCTGTCGTGCGCACGTGAAACTTTGGCGTTTTTCATCACGTAAATGTGCTCCGAGATCTCTCTGGAAGAGATGACTGGGCTCATCTGTGTGTGTGTGTGTTAAAGACCTGTGCGATCTCCTCCGTCTTTCTGAGTTTCTCCTCCCAGGTGACCGTCATCTCCTGAATGAGTTTCTCCGACTCCTGCAGTTTTTCCTTGAGCTCGGGAGCTTTAAGAGACTGACAAATGCAACACAGACCTCGTCAGATGTGCTGTGACGCGAGTTCAGACTTCTGAGGAAATCTCTTATCATCTCACCTCGGCCTGAGAGAGCTGCACCCTCAGTTTCTCCACCTCCTCTCGGAGTTCTCGGATGATGCGGGCGTTGGGATCTTCGTTGACCACAGCGTGGTTGACGATTCTCTTTGCTCGGTCGGCGTAGCGCAGCGTGGACAGCGTCTCTTCGTAGTTGTCGGCGGATGGGCTGATGGTGGCTATCATCGCTGTTTTACTGTTGCCACCGAGATTGTCCTGAAACACAACAAACCACACACGAACCACAAACTTTCAGCCGATTCAAGCCGTTATGCCATTTTCGTCTTCGCACAGTTTGTGTGTTGCGACCTGACGGGCGTCTCAGTACCTTGAGCAGCCACGTCAACACTGAGTCTCTGTACGGCACAAACTTGTTTTTGCTCTTCCCTGCAGACTGATCGGCCAGAGCAGAGATCACACAACCCAGTGTGGTCAGCGACCTGAAGAGACACAACACGTGTCAGAGCTTCTCATGAGAGAATCAACACAACCAATTTATACATGGATCGTTTGGCCTTTCAACAGATGAAAAGGGCCGCACAATATATCAAAATATCACACACTTAACAACTGTTTCTTTATACTTCACTTTTCATACTTTTAAGAAGTGATTTATAGTGAAAGTTTATTAGCAGAGAATATGGCGTCTTCTTCACCCAGAAAGAATGTGAAACATCTACTGTATGCTGGTTACATTATGTTCAATATATTTTAACGTATTAATTTAGCAAATTCACATTATTCTTCAATACCCTGCAGGATGTCATGTTAAAAAAGTGGCTATAAAGTATAAGCTGCCTTGCTAAAATGCACATCGTAAAAACTATGAAATAAAACAGAATTGAATTAAACTGTCACTGTGGTCAATTAGAAAATTAAGAAATAAAAACAGAACCCGTATTCGTGAAAAATCTCAGCGCAAGGAGTGACAAAATTCCAAGAAAATTCTGAGAAATGTGGGCGTTTCACCTTAAAATTACAGAAAAGAATTTCATACCCCTTCGTTTGAAGTGAGGTCCCAAAAAATCTTCGTTTGAAGGGCAATATACCCTCCTCCTTACTCGCTTTTAAGCGAAGACTTACGTAGAAGTTTTCAAGCAAAATGAAGATCGTTCGTAGAGGACTTTAGAGGCTTTACGAATACGGGCCCAGATGATTTCTATTGTAAAACTGGTGAAATGTGTATTATAGAGGCTTACGCCCATTTCACACCGCAGATGTGACTACACAGATAAAACTACATAGACATCGTGTTACATGCTTATATTGCGTATGTGCGAGAGAAAAGCGAGGGGAAGTCAATCCCTCTCTCCTATGGTGAATAAACCCTTTGGTGACTTCGTATCCTTCAAAGCACGATGGCTTTTTATTTATATAACTTGTACTGCGTGGACCTAAAAGAGCATGAAACAGCCGGTGAAGTTCTGGTAGATATTTTGCTCATTGATGTATTTAAAATAACGTAACGCGAAATTGCTCCCGCGGTGTGAAACGGGCGTTACACCTCCCCCTAATGACAACAATCGAATAGAATTGTGAAATTTGAAGGTAAAATGAAATGTTTCACTTGAACGTTCCCTGACAACCACTTATCCAGTTTGTAAGTTAACATCTATCAAACGACGTTGAGTTGAAGAGTATTCTCACTTGTTGATGTTGCTTCCCTCCTTCAGTCTCTCTCCTGCAGCTCCGGTCTTAGACACACGTTCACTTCCGGCCAGATCCACCAGACTGATCTTGCTCACCTTCTCACCGGAGTTCTGCATCCCATCGTAAACACACACACAGAAGATGTTACGTTACAACAGGGACACCTTTAACCAACAGCAGCATGAGTGTCGTTGTGAACACATGACTGACCCCAGACTGCAGATCGTACAGCGTCTGCGTGAGGATGACACTGAAGACCCCATGTGACCGACTGCTCTCCTCATTCATGTTTGTAGCGGCTACTGTACGGGATTTATTTCCCTCGGACATCAGAGACTCAATGTCCTGTCAGAGAAAGAAACGACATCTCGCACCATCATTGTGAGAATCTGTGACCTTTTCTCGTGTCCATTATAAAATCTCACATCGTAGTGAATTTGATTCTCAGAAGAGATCTCAAACTGTGCTCGGATTCACACAGAGCGCAAACTCTGATCAACAATCTGAATCAAATAATGTGATCTGATCTGATCTGGTCAATCCACATTCATTTTACATCTCTGTATTCTTCTTTATTTTTCTCTTGCCTAAAGACATTTCTAAGAAAGATCCTGAGACACGAGAGAGCAACATCTGAGCGCTTCAACGTGCAAATACTCACCTCGAAACTCATCACAGCCAGCTGAGACAGACCGTCCACATACGGACCCAAGACTTTATGTTCTCGTACCTTCAGTGACTGTCTGCTCCTGTACAGAAGTAACAGAAACCATATCATTCAATTCAATTCAGTTTGATTTATATAGCGCGTTTCACAATGTGCATTGTTCCAAAGCCGCTTTACAGGAGAAAACAAGAAAAACAGAAAAACACAGAGAAGGTAAAACACAGCGCAGTGCATGGTGTTTGTAGAACAAGCAAGATCATTGTAATTAATAATAATATCTAATAAATGCAGTCTCCCGGTGAGCAAGCCAACACGGCCCTGTGGCGAGGAACCCAAAGTCCAATGAGAAATAAATGGAGAAAAACCCTCGGGAGAAACCGGACTCAGCCGGGAGGACCAGAACTCCTCTGACACGTCACAGCTGCACTCACTGACTTTCATTCAAAGAAAATGTTAATGAAGAATAGGGAGAGATTATTAGTTGTGATTTAGGAAATTTCATTTGTTGAAACTGTTTGGGTCTAATTTTGTCTCATTTTGTGATGGATATCGGACAACAGAGGAATGTTATAAGCAGGGAAAATAGTAATGACATAATGTGACTGAGTGCAGCTGTGACTTCACACTGCTGTCATGTGATGCAAGTTTAGCATTGAATACTAAGTATTGTAAATGTAGCATTAGTGTAACAAGTAGTCCGTCTTTGCTCTTGGTTGGGGATGGAATTGCCGGGAGCTGGGATGGTCATTACAGCTGAACAGATCTCTTACGGCATCATCCACGTTCTAAAAGACATAGTGTGTGAATTTTATACTATATAATGTATACATTTAAACATTTATTTATCTTTAAAATATAAACTAAAGTTCACCAGACATATGTGACCCTGGAGAACAAAACCAGTCTTATAGCACGGCTATATTTGTAGCAATAGCCACAAAACATTGTATGGGTCAAAATGATCTATTTTTCTTTTATGCCAAAAATCATGAGGATATGAAGTAAAGATCATGTGTTCCAGGAAGATATTTTGTACATTTCCTACCGTAAATATATCAAAACTTTATTTTTGTGAGTGGATGTGGCACAATCGTGAACAAAAATGGCCGGAAACACGCCTACAAACTTGCTCTTTGGGAATCACCCACTCAAGTTTGGTATCTATGTAAAGTTTAGAATTTCTGCTTTCGGGTTCATCTACTCTCCACAACGTCATGACAGCGGTCGGCCATAGAGAGCGTCAAAACAAACCTGATTCTTCTCAGCAACGGCCTGCTACAGCGCCTCTGGTGGACAACTTTAAAGGCCATTTTCTCAATATTTACATTTTTTGCACCCTCAGATTCCATCCATTATCTCGGACGAATATTGCCCTATCCTAACAAACCATACACCAATGGAGAGCTTATTTATTCAGCTTTCAGATGATGTATAAATCACGATTTCAAAAAATTGACTGGTTTTGAGGTCCAGGGTCACACGCGAGCTGAGAGTGAACACACACACAACACATCAGCGTCCAGATTTGAGCAGACAGACGGGTCAAATAAAGTTCTGAGTTCTCCGTAACCAAAACACACAGAGTGATGAGAGACAACGGTGAAATAGAGACAGAAGATCACAGGCAACATTTCATGACTCATTCGTGTAGAGCGGCCCAAAAACAGATTCACCTCCACCTCACCTAAAAATGCCTCCGATACAATATCAAAGTAAGAGACATTTCATCAAAAGACACATGCATCTCACAGGTTCTGAGGTCTGAAACTCAGAAGAAAGGAAAAGTGGCCAAATTCAAGATGATAAGTTATTGATATGTAATGCAATGACGTTTAGACGTGTGAGATGTTTTGGGATCTCTGTTCTCACCCTTTGGGATCCAGCAGATCTCAGACTTTCTCGTTGTAGATCTCCATGTACGAGACCTCCACCTTGAAGGAGTGACCTTCGCTCTGGTCTCTGGACACTCTCTCAAACAGACAGCAGCACAGTCTCGGGATCAGTCCCGGCTGGTCGCCGCTCCCCATCATCGAGAACGATTTCCCAGAGCCTGTCGGACCACCAACAGATCATTTCCAAGACACCAAGACATGTTATGACGTTATCACAGCCGGCAGACATGTTCGCACAGGTCAGGGTGGGACGTGAGGGAAAAACTCTGACATCATTTATTCAAAACACAACAGAAGATATTTTGAGAAATGTCTCGGTGGTTTCGTGTTCGTACAATGGAAGTCAATGGGGTTCAGTGTTGCTTGATTATCAACTTGATTATCTTCTAAAGATCAATGTCTCTCTATCTCATGTACTTTCCTTTAGACATTAGACATATTTAACTGTTAATACTGTGAATCTGTGTTTATATGTGAATGAATCTTATGAAACCAGTAATATTATAAATAATATCCAAAATCAAGAAATCAAAAACACATCGTTATATTCTGTAAATGAATCCTGTTTTTAGGATCATTGAGATGTTTTGATGTTTGTTGAATGTTCATGATTGTACCGGTTTGTCCATAGGCAAAAATGCAGGCGTTGTATCCTTGAAATGCATTCTCAAGTATTCCCTCCCCAAGGCACTTGAACACGACCTCCTGACCTGTGAAACACATGAACACAACCATGACCATCACAACCAGTGTTGGGTAAGTTACTCTGAAAAAGTAATTAATTACTAGTTACTAATTACACATTCAATAGTGTAATTAGATTACTGTACAAATGACTCTCTACAAAAAGTATTTAAATACTAATTACTAATTACTTTCTATATCAACCTAGATTAGTTAAGTGAGTCAAGGATAGACATAAAACGACTCTCAATTCATTCAAATAAATCATATAAAACTACATAAAGTACAATTATTAACTGACTTGTATAACAAATGTGAGAAAGATACATTAATGCATGCATTTTAAAGTTAGATTTTGAATTTTAATGTCAATTCCACTATTGTATACATTACACAGTATTTTATTTAGTTACATCAGAAGTAACTGTAATTTAATTACAAAACAAATAAGAGTAATCCCTTACTTTACTGTTTTATGGGAAAGTAATTAAATTACAGTAATTAATTACTTACCGACCTAGTTTAAATGTTTACTAAAAAAATGTATTTATTGTTTTTCAGACATACACATTTATTCAACATAAAAAATATTTTCAGCGCCACCTTGTGTCCCAGTGTGTTTCTGTTTTTTATTAAATTTGCACGTTCCCTCAGCTCATCGCCGTTGAAAATCGCTTGGGTATGAACGTTGAAAAGCGTCTGGCGATAAGCGCGTGCGACTATCGTCCCGGTGTGTACAAGTCTGTGTACCAGTTAAGTATTAGGCATACATAACATTTAACTGTACTTTTAAAGGGACAGTTCACTCAAAAATGACAATTCTGTCATCATGTACTCACTCTCAGGTTGTTTCCGTATATCGAGCCTGCCTGATTTGTCCCGTACGTGACTTCCCATGTCCCATTTATAATGGCTGATCTCACCACTGATTTAAGCAACAGCAGCAGTGATCACGACACTTGACTTGAGAATGAGTACCGACACCTGTCATCCAATCACAGCCCCCGTCACCACTCGTGCATAGGTTACGTAAATGCGGCTTTGTTTCTGAATCGGCAAAGTTACTCACACGCTCCCTCAGACCTCGGCGTCACACACACTCGCACGCAAGCACACACACACACACACACAGGCGCGCACAAAGCAGCGTTGCGGTGTTGACCAACTTTTTTGACAGCAACATGAGTGTAGTTTGTCTGTACATATGCACATAGTTTGTTACCCAGACGGACGTGTAGCCTACTATTTCATTCATTTATGTCTGAAACCGAACATTTGTAAATGAGAACGGCTTTATTGTGCACTTAGTTGTATCAAAATATTCAAATACTGTACAGTAATGTATGTAACCGTTCAGAGAGTAAACACAAACACGACGTGATGATGTCATGAATATGCTAATTAGCACGAGCCACATTCAGAGTTGGCACTTTGTGAATCAGCAGGCAATTACATTTCAATCTCCTGATTATAATCTGTAAACTGCAAATAACCTTTCCTTAAAGACTTTAATTATCATTATGATGATATCAGACACTCCATTATGGGCTTTACGAGCAGATGTTTGTGTGTATTAGACTGTAAGTATGACAGATGGGAGACACAGAACAAAATGATCCATGTAAGAACATGCAGATGATTGTCAAGGTTTATGTTGGCCGACTGTCATGAACTATTACCTACAGATAAAAACAGCAGGCTTTATTTGATTGTGTGGTTAGTTTCAGTCTGTCTGCGCACTGATGACACAGTGAAACAAAAGTTGGAATAAAGAATTCAGGATATATTTACACTAAGTATTTTAAAACGAAGGGGAACTATTTTAATATAACGTCACGTGGTATGCATGACCTGCAGTCTGCCATACAACAATCTTAGCGTGAACATACACTACATTTTTGTAATCGCAATGTACCCATGAATAATCTTCAGTGGATGTTAATTGAGTACGGGGTTCTTATTTTATTAATATAGCAAACATGAAATAAGGGGAATGATGCACGAATGAAGCTCGCTGACTGTCTGTCAACTGTAAATTTGACAGAGTTTTGACTTTAGTAATTATTTTATTTGATTGATTTTCAGGGTTGTCGGTCACAAATCATTTATTTTAATGAGTTTTAATGTGTAAAATGTGCAAAGTCAATGTTGATCTTTTGAGACTATAATCAAGTATTTCAAAAGCGGTTTGATTTGGATGTTTATATGGCATGTTTAAATATATTTGTAATTTTCCTTATTACACGGCTCATTTGAATGCTTGATTCTGATTGGCCAGTCGCGACATTCCAAGGGTTGTTATTTTCAAACAACTAATAAACTAATAACTAATAACACCCTGTAACCCGGATGCTGCAAATCATTTTGAGAGGGGCAGTCTAATATTACACAAAAATTAAATATACGTATGTCTTTTAATAACATACATGACATTATATTTACAGATGATTAAACCAATGTGCCTGTTCGTGACGTTTGAACGTCGTTTCTTACTTTAAAACCGAAACTAAACGAAAGCACTCGGTAAAAATGAGTGAATAAAATATTTCAAATTCACATTTCATGTCCAGTTTTTTTCTCATGTGGCAAGTAGGCGTGTAATAAGCGGGATAATGAACAAGCAGCCAGCTGTTATCACGAAATAAACCCCTTCAGTGAGACACAAGACCCTCCGCTTCACGTCATGATCACACTGTCGGGGATTATTTCTGCCATAACAACCAGCTGCCTGTACATTATCCCTCACTTACTCTTACCCCTTTATTCCCCAAACTTTGCGTATTGTTCCCCTTTACCTACAGACATGTACATTATTGTTACAATTAGTTACGCTGTAAAACCTGTTTAGTTATGCGCTACATTGCGGGCCGTAATCTAAAGCGATGCCTATAAAAGCGTAAAAATATTTGTAACTTTTCCGAGTACCGTTGAAAAAAAGTTGATGTGATTTTCATATTCAGCACATTAAACTTAAAAAAGAAACAGTAAAAATGACAGCGAAACACAACTTTTTTTATTTTATTTGTTACATCACAACAATGCTGGACAACGACGGATCTGCTGACGTCAGCTGTTTCCCTCTCACGCTCACGTTCACACCCTCAGGAACGGCACATTCAGACACCCGTGTCATTTCCTGAGCTCTTCGTCTTACAATACCAAATATAATCCATAATAATCAGGGTGATGTGATTTTATTCAGCGCAGTGAGGAGAGAGGCATTGTGTCTGTGACTCACCGGCATGTTTCGGGACGTTGGACTCATCCATGGACCAGAAGCAGTGATCGAAGGCGAACACCTGCAGACACCAACACAAAAGAGTTCTGACATGTTCTGACACGAGTCTCCCGCCGCCGGTCCACCAGAGACTCCCAGACAACAGAAGAATTCATGTGGTGTAGTTTGGCAGACAGACAGAACATGATTCAGCTCGTTTTAAACCCTTCAGCTGAGACAGAGACTCGGCCTGTTACTCACAGGCAGTCAGTTGAAACAAGAAATCTGTTAAAATCCTTTTTGAAATAATACAGACAGCAATGAGATTAAATGGAGAACACAGAGTTACACGTGTCATTTCTCATCAAACTCTTTCCAGATTAAATGATTTGATGCATGTTATCTATGCTGTATGTCGACAGGCTTAGTTTTATTCATCCTATAAAATCATTTTGGAAGAAAGATGCGAGACAAAAGTGACAGCCAAACAAACCAACATAACTGAGATCTCCGAAAGGTCTCCTGAGCCGTGAAAGAGCAACGTCTGAGCATTGAATGAAGTCTTTTCTTCAGACACAGTTAATAAGAAAACATAAATCTGGAGAGATCCGTATAAATTCCTGCTTTTGGAGAGGCCGGATCCCAGAGAGATACAGAGCAGCTCCAGAGCGTTTCCTCTTCTCTCACATCACCAACTAAACAATCTTCAGAGGACAACACAGATGTTCAACTGGATGTTCGTCATCTGTTATTATCAGGCGTTCATGAAATAAGTTTCAGTTTTTTTTCTGTTGAGCAGGCGGCAGTAATGAAGAGATATTTTATGAGCACATTTTCTCGTGGTCCCTGGAGATCACCGGGCAACAGACGGAGCCGTTCGGCTGACCCAAATGTTCTGATGAAGAACGCCGAGCGAGTCAGATGTTCAATTCACTGTAAACACACACGATGACTACACACCAGAGTGATGTAAAATAGGTCAAAGTGCTGTGATGAATTACGTCGAGAAAACCCATTCTCTAGGTTTCAAAAGGGCCGGCGATGTTGAGCAAATTATTCAAATTATTGCGATTTTAAAAACACGCAAATGCAAAATGCAGATCAACACTGCTAAAACAAAACATGTTAAAATGAATGGAAAAATAAAATCACGCACAGAGATCGGACAACATTATTAAGAGATGACTCACTGAACGTGTTTGAAGCGCTCGGTCACGCTTCAAAAATGAGTTCCTGACAAAGAAATACAACACGGTTTCAAGTCCGATGGGCGCTGCTAACTCCTCGAGCTGTGCAAAACAGCAAGGACAAAAAAACTATAATGACACAAATAATATGTTATTGCTCAGACGTTGCTCTTTCAAAGGTTCCTGTTGAGTTTCATTTAAGCATCAGCTTAGTCTCAGATGTTAAAACAGAGAACGAAATGAGAGTGAAATAGTTGAAACACATGACGCGTGTGGAGCTGTAAAATGTAAATTCGGAAAATTCGACGAGAAATGTTTGAGATCATATCGAGACAAGTAATAGCTATGGCAATCATAGAAAACAATTACAGAACTGAAATTTGTCTGTATTTGTATTTGTGTTGATTTTTTCTCTCTGTTAACCGGTGGAATGTGAGAAACGCTTTTCAGCAATGGCCTCTCACTCTTCTGCTCGGGTGACCGCGGGGATGTAGGGGACCCCAGAATCCCGGACCCCCGCTAGTGTTCAGAATTAGTCTGAGCTATAGTCTCCAAAGGCCGTCTCTCGTCCACGAGCCAGAGGAGAGAGAGAGAGAGAGGCAACAATACAGCTTTGAGTGAACGTACACTGGCTTCTGTGTGTGTCACACGCTGTACATCTGTACACGTCTCACACACAACATGTGTCTGCGTGTGCACCGGAACAACACAACACTCGGTCATCAGTTTCACGCACGAATGCATCTATTCAAGACACCGTGGAAACACTTTGAGGTTAACAGAAATTTAAAGTCCCAGCGACATTAGAAAACTACAATGCCTATTTTTTGAAGTGAAATATTGCAGCGTTTATTGTAAATAGTTTATCAATTTAGGTCTTTCTCTTTTTTTAAATTCGTGTGCCCTCATAATCTTTAGTTAAAATCTGAAAATGCACTTCCTTCCTGTAGTGACTATCCATCACGGCTTGGGCGGAGCATCCGTTAACTCCTCCCCTTCAACTGTCAGTCTGCTGCCAGTTCCATTTCAAAATGCAACGGCTGTTTTTACACATCCAATCAAATCGCAGAGAAAGGTGAAAGCCACGCCCACTGTTTTCTCATTAGAAATTCCCTTGCCCTCGGAAATGCGTCAAAATACAGAAGTAAAAACGATCACAACTTCTGATTCACGGGGACTTTAAAGTCGAAAAAAAAATTCAATTAAAAAAATGCCAATTCAAATGGATTTACACAGTGTTGCAGTATTCCTTATAAATTATTTATCCGTGCACATCATTCTTTTTTAAAAATTCATTTGCACTTGTAATCTTTAATCAAAAACATTAACCCCCTCTGGAAACGACCTCTCTTCACTTCTGGTCACGAGGAACGGCGCGAGGGCGGTGCTGCAATGACTGACACATTACAAACTGGATTACAAATCTGACTCCATTTTGTTGGCAAACACCCAACTTTTAACGATCCGATCAGTACTCGAGGAACGAAATCAAGTCCCGCCCCACATTTTTTTCTCATTTCAGAAGTTGTTTCACAATCAAAAAACAATCGCTACTTCCGTTTCATGCCGACTTTAAAGGGGTGCTGCAACGGTGCGTCATGCATTCTGACTTCTTTACACTGTGGTCAACTTGTCGAAAAACAAGTTGGGCGTATTACGTATCGGATAGGATACTTGATATAAAATGAAAATTCTCAAGATCTATTCCTGTGTGCACATTTTTAGAAATGAGCACATGTTAAATTAAGCTGTTTTATATTATAAATATAAATATGAATCATATTAACAGTTTTCTGCATTTTTGCGGTCACACCATAGGACACGTGGTACGGTTTATTGGTCAACTGCCCACATAGAAAACAATAAAGATGCGTCTCTTACCTTTGGTTGTTTTCTGTGTGTGAAGAGGTGCGAGCGCCACACCGGGACCAGGCACACACGGAGAAACAGAGAAAACAAGACATCAGTCAACAGGTGTCATTCATTTATTACTTCATCACACAACTTACAGTTTAGAAAAACGGAGAAACGACGCGTCCGAGCTCTCTCGGTAACTAACACATCACTTTGCTCGACCGATTTCAGTTTAAACGCCTGTCAACTTCCCAAAACTAGTTTGTCATTTTAACTTGAACACTACGTTCAGGTCATAAACTGATGTCTTTACTCGTCGAGTGTGTCACTGGTATTTTGAGTCTGGAGTTTAAGACTACAACAGCCATGACAACAGAGCAAACTACATTCGGGAATCATCACTGGCAACGAAAAAGCGGAAGAGGATGATAAAATAAAACAACATGAGCCGCATGGCTCTGTATCATCTTCCACAGAACAATAACTCTCGATAGACAATGTGTCTCACAAATGACTTTAAGACACTCTAATAAAATAAAAACACACAACAATTATGCAAAACAACGTTTGCTTCATCTTGTTTGGACGTTTCATCGCAATGCATTGTGGGATTGCACCACATCTCCAGACGATATCTTGGGCTTTTGGCGCCGGCCTTATGTTGGGAACGCACCCATGATGCCTTGAAACGCTGCTTACGCACCTAACCTCACTACTAAAATACTCCTCAGTTTCCCACAAATGTTTTTCCTCTGAAACACTCCAACGGTCTGACGGATGACTTTCCCATACTGACATTACGTAACCGCATCTGATTTGATTACTAAAAATAAAACCTTAAAGAACACTTTAGTGCCACGGAAAAGCAGACAAAACATGCTGGTGCTGGTAAACCCAGAAAACCAATTCATTCGATAGCAAAACGTGACTGTGCCAAAGCTGCCCAAATAACCCTGAAAGCATCATGAAGTGTGACATCTCCGTACGTTACATAACAACATTCTCTGCTTCTTTTATTTACTGCTCTTAGCTGATAAGAGCTGAATCTGTGAACATACCTGAATGACGCCTCACACACTCCCACCTGTGTTAAAAAAATCCTTCATAGGGATTTTATCACTGATGTGTTTCTTAAAGGGACACGTCACCCAAAAATGAAAATTCTGTCATCATTTACTCGCCTTCGAGTTGTTCCAAATCTATATAAATGTCTTTGTTCTGATGAACACAGAGAAAGATATTTGGAAGAACACTTACAACCAGAAAGATTTTGCCCCCCATTGACTCCCATAGTAGGAAAAAATAACTTTTTAAATTTTTATTTAAAATAAAATGTTCTGTTCAACACAAAAGAAGATATTTTGAAGAATATAGGAAAGCAAACAGTTCCGGGGCACTTCTGACTACCATTGTATTTGTTCCTACTATGGGAGTCAATGGGGGGCAAAATCTGTCTGGTTATAAGCATTCTTCCAAATATCTTTCTATTGGAACAACTCGTTCCAACTCGAAGGTGAGTAAATGATGACAGAATTTTTGGGCGAAGTATGCCTTGAACTTAGAGAGTTTGTTGCACTAGGACAGTGGGACAATCTCTTACATTTCATTTACTACAGAAGATGATTGAGTGGCAATGCTGAGAAAGATTCTTGACACGTGCATGAAATGAAGCCTCCGACTGAGCTTACTAAGACTGCAAACAAAACTAACAAGAAAACCTTTTAAAAGAATTGTGTTTACTTGTATTATAAAGGACTGGTGTTGTATGTAAACCCAGCACAGTCTCTGTGGACGAGAAGAATAAAATAAAACCATACAGTCTGAACACCGCTTTGCACTTTCTGTGTCACTGCTAATCTGAGCTTCATGCCATTGTGCCTCCAGCCCTCATTAGTGTGCATGAGACAGACATCCCAGAGGAGAGAGAGAGAGAATATTGGCCACTAGCGTGTGTAGCGTCCAGCCCATAATAAGAGTTGACAGGGCCAGAGAAGCACCACAGTATGACCAATCCTCCCAATTCACCTCCACTGCACTACAGCTGGACAAAACACATTCACAACATATTTACTGAACATGCTGGACATGCAAAACTGAATATAAAGCAATTAAAACAAAGAAATCATTCAAACAAATCAGCATGATTCAGAAACAACGACATGTGGATAAACTCGGATAAAAACATCATTCATAAAACCTGTAACATGTAAGTGCATTGTGTCTGTGACATCACTACACTGTCGCTTTCTTAGCCAATCAGAAAGCAGCATTGGGTCTCATCTGTAAGGCTTGTGTGACTCAGTTTTGGTTTTGTATTTTGATGGTACTTAAGACCTTATCGGTTCGGTGGGACAGGAATCATGAGGGAACTTGAATAATTAAGTAAAAAAAACAGAAAAGTAAAACTCCTAATTTCATTTCTCCTCTTTTATTTCTCGTGCTTCTAAACCCACAACACGCACGCACATTCAGAAGAACTGTGATTCTGTTTCCACAACAATCTCAAAACACAAGAAACTCCAACCGGATTGACTGTTTTTTATTTGAAAAGGTTTTAAAACATTAGATTAACCAAAAAAATAACCTACCACATGGTGATTTCATATAGACGCTTTCAAAGCAACAACATAAACAAACGTGCGTATGCCTGAACGTAACTTCCACTACACATTCACAAACAATAGAGTTCCTGTAGATTATTTTTGACAACAATCAAAGGAAACCGAGAAGAAGCATGCATTACTTGTCTAAACTTGCCTCTCTAATATTATAAATTTAGACTGCGATACCAAGCTCAACCGCTAGATGTCAGTGTACCATACGGTTCCTTTAAATGCGACCAAACTGCAGGACCCATTCAACAAATTGTTTATTTAATAAATTATTATACAATAATATATACATTAATATGAATATAAATTGAATAAAATATAAATAGTTATATTAGCCAGACTGGAAGTTAACTTCGGGCCAGAAGCGTGCGTACGATGAAACAAGTTTGTTACATTGATACTTTGACATGTTACATTTCTAGTAAAAGGATACATTGTGTTGCCATGACGATTGTACTGCCACACCCACAGCAGATCTTCATTGTTTATATTTTGAAATTTCACATATATGTCGCTCTGCAGTAAATGCTGATGTGTTAAATTATTGTGTGTGTTTACTGACAGACTGCAGTGGTGCTAAACAAAACCACACTGTTATTAAAATCATTGGAGAATCTGCATGTTTCAGACTGTGTTCTGTCAGCAGTGCGTACTAATCCAAAGCCCAACATGAAGAGGACATGACACGCCACATCAGGAAGGAAGAAACCTGCCCTTCCCAAAGAGCAATCAGTCTCTCAACTAAAACAAAACTAAGACACAATGTCCACCCGTCCCACATTTCAGACCCACATCCAATCCACAGCACGTTCACATCTCAACATATTGTCATATATCCAACATCACTGAAGTAAAAACATCAAGAGACTTTCTGGAGGAGCATTTATTGCAAAATGACTCTAAACCAGTGGTTCTTAAACTGGAGGCCGTCGCCCCCAGGGGGGCCCCAAGATGGTTCCAGGGGCGCCACAGATTTTGTGGCATTCTATAAAATATAGAAATGTATCATAAATTTTATGCAATCAAACATTAGAAAAATAAAACCACCAACCAAAAGAATTGATGTTCCAGCATTGTATAATGCAATATGTTTTTGGTTCAATTAAAATGTTTAGTTTAAGATTATAAGTCTTTATTTGGGGGGGCCGCAAAGCGATGCACTCTACACAAAGGGGGCCATACAACGAAAAAGTTTGAGAACCACAGCACTAAACTTACAAAACATTCTGACAAACTACTCTTCCATTTCCACACAATCTTTCATTTCTCAAATGTTACAGTGAAGAAGAGGAATAATGCCGCTGTTTAAAAGCAGATTCGTCACGGGTGATAAATGAATCAAGTGAGGACACTAAAAGGCCTGTTCTTCATGATAACCAAATTAGAAACAATGAGTCCGATTAAATCATCCAAACGCTGTCACATCAGATGTTTCAATAACCCCCCACAATATTGAAACTGTTATTATTACACAATTATTGGAACGTCACGCTATCAGGCCGCTGTTGAAGCCGACGGCAGCTGTCTCTGAGCAACACATCAACACACAAATCTTGACCTGCGAGTCAAACATCTACACAGACAACTGAGCAGTAAAGTGTGGCTTTATGAAGTATGAGCATTAGACAACAAAATATCATAAAAGAGCAACAAGAACACACTACAACAGTGTGAAGAAGTTCATAAAAATGTTGAATGTGTGCCAGTCTCCTCCCCTCGAAGCATTCATGATGACATATTTAGTGTTATACCACACCCCTCTCTGACCCCGTCTCCACTGACAGACGCCCCATTGACAAATAAAGACTCGTGCTGGGAAACTCCAAACGCGAGAGTCACTGAGATATGATTCTTGATCTTACAGATGGATTTTGGTTATGATTTACATAAAACTGACTACTGAGGCTGCTGTGAAACTGTCCAGACTACAAGCAACTTGTCAAATAAAAAAAGTGTTTTGCAAGTATTGAACTACTAAAAGAACATGATCTTATTACATTTATCTGTGCAACAAGGCAGTATCTTTTGAAATATACTAGACCAGTGGTTCTCAAACTTTTTCGTTGTAAGGCCCCCTTTGTGTGCATCGCTTTGTGGCCCACCCAAATAAATACTTGCACTCTTAAACTTAGAATTTAATTAAACTACAAACATATTCAGTTATACAATGCTGGAAATCAATTATTTTGGTTGGTGGTCTTATTTTTCTGATGTTTGATTACATAAAATCTATAAAAAATCTTTATATTCCATAAAATGCCACAAAATCTGTGGTCCCCCTGGGGGCCCCCAGTTTGAGAACCGCTGCACTAGACAATAATAATAATAAAAACAATAAGGGTGATTTAAACTATTCCAAGTAAATAAAATCTGTTTTATATGTGATCATCTTCAGTGTAGCCAGTGTTTATGTAGAAATGTTCTCTTGTCAGTTTCTTGAGGTCTCATCCTCAGATGCTTTTTAAACACTGTTGAAGGAATTCACATCTATTCTGAACTCTCGGTCACTCGTTTTTCTTCGAGTATGATTTGAAGGAATTATACTTTGCGAGGCTGTGCGTTCGGCTGTACCCGTGCGCTTGTGGACACGTAAAGAAAAGAAGTAGTACACAACCAAAAATTCTGTGTGATGCTGAACTGCTTTCCACTTATCCCCCATCACTGCAGCTCATCACTATCAGCCTGTAAATCACTTTACACAACACAAGTGTGAGAGAGAGAGAGAGAGAGAGAGAGAGAATATTAGTAATGGTGGAGAAAGTGGGAAAGTGCAGTTAAACGAATCATGAAAAATGATGGCTGTATGGAGAGTTGGGATTCACAAACATCATGAAACCACTTTTAGGTCAAGATTTGCATGAATGTTTTCTATGAACACAGCCACACCTCCTGCACAATAGAGAAGAGACTCTGGGGAATTTCATTGTTTTATCAACATTCTCCTGCGTAAGAACACAAGTCAATTCAAATCACTGAAGACGTCAAAAATGGAAAGGAAAAACGTTTCTGTTTCCATCATGTAAACGTACTCTTAGAAAACACTATATAGTAAATATGTAAATATAGTGCGTCTCTCTGTCTTAAAGGAACAGTTCACTAAAAACATGATGTTATCATTTATTCACCCTCACGTCATTCCAAACCTGTATGAGTTTCTTGCTTCTGCAGAACACAACAGAAGATATTTTGAAGAATGTTGACAATCAAACAACGCTGAACCCGTTGACTTCCATTGTATGAACACAAAACCACGGAGACATTTCTCAAAATACCTTCTTTGTGTTCATTTTTAAGTGATTGCAGCTGATTTGATTCAGTAGCAAAGAGGTTAAATATGAATGCATAATTTAGGAATTGAAGTGCAGGTGTCATTCTCGATGTGGTGTACACATGGCCGGTGTAACCAAATGCAAAAGAGGATCATTCATGCACACGTCGAGACAAAAGAGGCATTCCAGAGGTCGACCATTTGATCAAGTCTGCAGTGTCGCAGACGCCAGATGAGTTACGATAACAAAAGGAGTTAAACTTCATAATCTCACCGTTTCCTATTACACAATGAGGATAACAACGCTCAATGCTTTCAGTGTGGTTGGGTTCGAGACACCTCTGGTATAATGAAACTTTCAAATGAAGCAACAGAAACTTTGGAAATGACCGGGCATGTTCAGGGTAAACTAGTAAAGCTGTTAACTGTTATTTTGGTCATTCTGTCGTGTTGTGGTGTTACCTTTAATAGCTTATTAAAGTAACTGTTGAGGTTCACGGTTGACAGATAATATCTTGGAATTAAACAAGACAAAGATTTTTCAGAAATGATTGGTTTTCCTGGCAACACCCCAAAATGAATCCATGTGTGTTTGTGTTGATGGCAATAACATCTACATTCTCTGGCTCTGAAACACACAAACACTGCAGCAGGTAACACTGAAATACATCCAGAGATACAACACTTTACAATGAATTTTAGAAAAGCACTGACATGTCTCATTTCATTAAAATCGTCGTGCAAAATTTGTCTCATTTTATAAGTCCAAACCACAGGCATCTATTTCATGACAATGTATTCATATTTCTACACATTATGAATGTGCACACACAGACACATTCTTTTCAGATCTATATCAGACATGTGTGTTCGGATACCATCGGCAGCTCAGGCCATAATGACTCAACATCAGAGATAAGATGAAAATTACAGGGTTGGTTGAGCAGGAATTATGAGATGAAACACTTTTACTTGAGAAACTTCATCCCAAAGCACCAGCGCTATTTTTAAAAAATAAATCAAGCTCTTTTCACTTCAGACATGAAACACCATCACTACACAACCCTCCGTTACAGTAAAGACGTCCACAGCGCTATTCCCAGCTATGTTCCCATCGTTTCTAAACAGCCACCTCGGGTCATCCCAGCTTCTTAAAACACTTGCACGGATTCATATTTCAGACTTCTGGAAGCTGAGAGAATAGAAATGTGACTCCTGGAGATGGCCTGAAGCCGCTGTCGCACTACAATTATCACATGAGCTTCAATACCAACCTGCCGTGAGAGCCACACAAGAAACTTTAACACTCAAAGAGACGTTTCTGACAAATCCTGCTCGAAGTAACCCAACGTTTACTACATCCATGAAGCACTGAACACACTCTTAATACATGTCAAGACAAATCAACTGCCTGGCATTACACTGGGTTCACACCAAATGCGAATTAAGCGTTTTGCGCGAGTAAATTCCATAAAAAGTCAATGCAAAGACGCGTATAGATGCGAATGACGCGAATCGGGCGGCGTGATTGCCGCGAACGCGCGCCAATCTCGTCTTCCGCGAAGGATGAAAATATTTGTCAGATCGCGCCACTCACGCGAAAATAACCAACTTTTCCAGCGAGTAATAAAGAGCATGGAACGCTATTGTTCGCGTTAGGTGTGAACACAGCATTACACTGGGTTCACACCAAATGCAAATTAAGTGTTTTGCGCGAGTAAATTACATACAAAGTTAATGCAAAGACGCGTATAGCCGCGAATTCGCGGCAGGTGGTGGGAATGACGCGAATCGGGCGGTTTGATAGCCGCGAACGCGCGTCAATCTCGTCTTCCGCGAAGGTTGAAAATATTTGTCAGCTTTCGTCACTCACGCGTGAAAATAACAAACTTTTCCCGCGAGTAATAAAGAGCGTGGAACGCGATTGTTCGCGTTTGGTGTGAACCCAGCATAAATGTGAAACAGAAGCTGCATTTAGACACATTTACACATGTTTAATGCGACTAATGTCTGAATGTTGTGAATATAAAATTATCCTTTCAAACAAATCAAAAGGCTAGATGTTGAGGCAGGTCACAATCACGTACTGAGGCTTTCACACTGAACGATGACACATCTGTGTTAAAGACGTCTTTAGAGACCTAATGTAAACTCACCCTACAAAAACACATTATTACTTCACAAACCATTTACACAAGACACACACATATAAGAAGCTTCCTATTTCTCTTCTTTATGCCCTGTAGGTTTGTTCAGGTACAGGTATAAACCATTAAATGTGACGTACATCAAGCAAGAACAGACAGATGCATGTACAACCGCTGGGGTGTTTCATTTTTCTGTCCAGAAAACATCATTAATGTAAAAAAAAATGCAATAATAAGTAAGCAGGTCAGTTTCAAGTGTTAATCTTCCATTTATTTATACTTGGGTAAAATGTTGAATTGAATATGCTAAAACAAAGTTTCATTAAATTTGTTCAGCTCGTGAATGAGATTCAGTTTCTTTGAATGCTCAACATGCAAAACTCAAAACATTAACATGCGGTATTTGCATACAGTAAGTGCTTTAAGTTTTGCACGATTGAATATCAGATAGTACTAAATATATTATTGCAGTAAAATGAGCTGTGATATCAAGGTGTGATTATTGAGACACGGTTCAATCACACTTCGCAAAACTATTATTTCAGTGAAACCTTACGTTTATTTTTATATAGATGCAGATTTAATAATAGCAAAAATGTGCAATATAATATTGAACTTTTTTCGGAACACTTTCAAATTGAAACTCAAATAGTGTCATTTACATTCACAGCGACAGCATTTCTGGAAATGACTTATTTATGAAATTGTAACCTGGAGGCGATACAGTTTTTTA
The DNA here is from genome assembly GCF_024868665.1 of Triplophysa rosa. Taxonomy (NCBI): domain Eukaryota; kingdom Metazoa; phylum Chordata; class Actinopteri; order Cypriniformes; family Nemacheilidae; genus Triplophysa; species Triplophysa rosa. The sequence goes on from NC_079897.1 coordinate 804,376, forward strand.
AGCGTGTAACATTTTTGCCTTTTTTTCGCAAACAGTTCTTAAGAAATGACTAAAATATCAGATGTTATTCAAATACAAATCACAGGCTTATATCACGGAAGTACAAATGAATACGAAAATGTTACAGATTGCTTCCTTTGTAAGTGAGAGACCTGGGCCCGGATTCACAAAACTGTTCTTAAGACAAAATATAAGTTTGTTCTTAAGATACATTTTAGGATGTTATAAGAATAAAATGACATGCCTGTATGCTTTGTAAATCAATTTTGAGAAAAAACTTTCTTAAGAAGTTTTTTTAGGCAATACAAAACATTCCTAACTTTATTCTTCAATTAGAATTTAAGAAAAATGATGGTAGTTAAGAAGAATTTTCTTCTTAAGAATGTTTTGTGACGAATCTGTTCTGTCTATTTTATTTTTTAAACCATCATAATGTCATTTTTAAACCTGTATGACTTTTTCTCTTTAACTCTTTAATTTCTATTATTGTCACAACTTGGGATAATATCATACAGCAGTGTGTCTCTTCTGTGCAGTATGACAGATCAGGTGTTCTCTCGTGGGTAAGACGAGCCGATGCTTACCTGTTCATTCTCCAGCACCGGCTGTCCACCTGCCTGACCGTGTACTCGTGATGCTCTGTTTACACTGTCCTAGCTACCCTTCTGACCTTGAGGCGACGTGAAGATTCGACCAAACCCTGTTTGGGAGTCACAAGATCCAATAACTCGTGATCCACAGCTAAAGTGCCCGTGAGAAATGCAACAGTTCCAACCAACGTTTCTATTCTGAGGAACTGTAAACCAAGGTTATTTTAGTTTACTAAAATTAACACTTTGAAAACCTTCCTGTTCATTGAAATCAATGAATTCCCAAATTTGGGGGAAAACTTAACTCAAGGAAAATTGAAATGTTGGCTCAAAAATAAACTGAAGTCAGTTTAAAGCAGTAATAAAAGCAACTATAAAAGCTAATTTAAAATATTAATCAAACTAAAATCAAAACTATAATAACTCTGCTGTAAACTAAACTGAGATCTAAAATGAATTTACATGCACATTGCCTGCAGTGCTAACAACCAACATTGTTATGTCATGTCACAAAACTATCACGCTAGTCACACGTTTTTAACATTTTTCAACAGAAATATTACATCCTTGTCACTCACTAACTCACAGATGAGATCTCTACAATATCTCCATTATTTCTCCTTCACATCAATGAGATGAAATGGAAACTTTTGCTCAAGTCTCAGATATTTCTCCTGAGAAGAAGAGTCAGAAATGTGTGTGTCATGAGAGTTTGAGAAGAGATGTCAACCGTGTGTCAAACTGAGCTCAGATTTGTCTCGTCCGCAATCAAAACTCAATATGATTGAAGATCTCAAAACATTTCTCATCACATGACTCAAATCCAGATGATTTGACCTCCACAATCTACATTCATTCACACCTCCAGACTTGTTTACACAATTACACTCTCGTTTCTTTCTCTTTTTATTTCTTTAGAGACTAAATTGATAGCCTACTTCAATAAAACACCTCCGTCAAATCTCAGGAGACAAAACATTTTCCTCCGAGCAAGTGAAGATGTCAGTTTGTCACAGAAGCATCTGTTGTGAAGACAACATCAAGAAGCAACACTTCAGTGGTGTTAGAACATGAGGCCTGTGCAGGAATTTCACAGCGCCGCAGAACTTTCCCCAGCACATGCCACACTGAGCACGCCCCGAACCCGGAGCCGCCCCACGGGCCCCACGTTCACCTCTGTTCCTCCTGATCAACACACACACACACACACACACACACAGGCCACTAAACCACATGTAAAACATCAAATCTAAGACCCCCAAACTCTCCTGAAACTCTTCTGCACACCACAAAAACACACGAAGGGGATTCAAACAGATGCCTTTCACCTACAACGAGGAGAAACTCAGTTTGCATGACTCACATCAACATATGAAAAGCGAAGCACACACATGTAATACACATGTAATGCACACATGCAGAAGATTGTCATGTACCTGTTTTCCGCTTTGGCATTGGAGGGCGGCGGGTGCAGAATGGTCTGGTTTTCCTCCATCTCAACGACACATTTTGTGCTCAGTTCAATCTCTGCAACGGCAAAAGTTGTCAAAAGTTCACTACAAGTTCCTACTCGTGAGTTTTGTGCAGTACAAACAAGCGTACACAGCAATGATGTGTTGATCATATGGAAACATCGCACTTCATGCGTTAAAACAGCATTAAAAACGCGTTGTGTGCTTAACGTTACTCCAGTAAAAGTGACAGGGTTCGTCTGTAAATATTAGCGATGAAGTCAAGTTTTAAGTGTCTCTTACCTCTCCGGTTCATGGGTCGAACTCGAACCGCCACTTTGACTTTCGTATCGGACATTTTGACAGAGTTTTAAAGGCTCGCAGTGGAGGAGAAAGCCGCTAGCCGCTCCTCAGAGCTAGCCGAATATTATGAACATGAGAAGAGTCCCACAGACGCGCGTGAGGTGTTTAAACACGGACAAAACACCGCAAGAGTCCATAACCGAGCTGAAAAACACGCAAAGTTAATCCACGTGAGATCGAGAGGGGTTGTTTTATACAGGTTTAATGTGTGTGGTGATAAAGGAGATCTGATCCCGAGTCAGACAGCCAGCAGCATCCACACCGCCATCTTCACTCACTGACCCAACAACACACACACACACATACATACACGGACACACACAATTCGTGTGCATGAGGAAAATTTACATCGACTAAATCCATACATGACAGACATAATGACAAACTAAAGGTCATAGAAAATGTTTGCATTTTTAGATTTTCAAAAAAACGATAAGTTTTTTGCCCATGGGGACTTCTGTTGGTCCCCTTTGACTCCCCATGAGTTAGTGTGTATTCAGGTTTAGGTCCCCACCGGGATATCACACGCGCGCGCGCTGTGTGCATGAACATACATGAGAAAATCACGCACGCACAGGCTTTGGTTGACTATCCCCGTGGGGACAGTCCATAGGCGTAATGTTTTTATACTGTACAAACTGTATATTCTATCCCCAACCCCTAAACCTAAAGATCATAGAACACTTTTTGCATTTTTAGATTTGTAAAAAATATTGTTCTGTACAATTTATTAGCTTTTTTGCCCATGAGGACCTCAATTTTGGTCCCCACGGTGACACGAGTCCCCATGTGTTGGTGTGTATTCAGGTTTAGGTCCCCACCGGGATATACAAACATGAACACACACACACACAGCCTCTTTCACACACACTCAAAACAACACTTAACATTTATCACAACCACAACACACCACCTAAATCACACACACACGCACAACAACACTCACACATTCATCACACAGACACAACTTACACACATGATGCACGACACAAGACACACACAACTTCATCACTACGACACACACATATACACTAAGACACAACGCTTCATCACTACACACACACAACACATCCAACATTACCACAACACACACACAACACACACTCTCACACACCAAAGACAACACACACACATACATCACACACACACAACTAACACACGCACGCACACACACACACACACACACACAAAACAACACAAAAGTGTGTGCATAAGAACATACATGAGAAAAAGACACACACACACAAACACACACAAAAGTGTGTGCATAAGAACTATACATGAGAAAAATACACACACACACAAAAGCTGTGTGCATAAGAACATACATGAGAAAAATGACACACAACACACAAACACACACAAAAGCTGTGTGGCTAAGAACATACATGAGAAAAATGACACACACACCACAAACACACACCAAAAGTTGTGTGCATAAGAAACCATACATGAGAAAAATGACACACACAACACAAAGCTTGTGTGCATAAGAACATACATGAGAAAAATGACACACACACACAAAACACACACAAAAGTTGTGTGCATAAGAACATACATGAGAAAATGAACACACACACAAACACACACAAAAGTTGTGTGCATAAGAACATACATGAGAAAAATGACACACACCAACACACACAGACACAGAGACACACACAACACACCATCCACCACACACACACAACACACACACACACTACGACACAGACAAGTACGCACACACTGCACACACACACACACACACACACACACACACACACACACACACACACACACACACACACGCACACACACACACACACACACACACACACACACACACACACACACACACACACACACACACGGTGTGCATTAATGTGCATGAAAATGACATGAACTGAAAGGGATGGTGAATTCACATGGATTTGTATAGCGCTCTTCACAGTACACATCATTTCAAAGCAGCTTTACAGAAAATACTGTTAAAGAAAATACAGTAAATATTTACATTTAGCCTGTTCATTTATCAGACGCTCCTATCCACAGGCTCTTCCAAACGAGAGAACATTAAACATCCGGAGATGTAGAACCAGGAGAAGTAGAGCGAATGAGAATTCCCCTCTGGTATTTTTAACTCCTGTAACATTCAGATCTCGAATCATTTCAGAACTTGAATGCACGCACACACACCGTCATTTTCATTTTTTTGAATTGAAATTTAATGTCTTCGTTTTACCACACATTCCTAAAAATAATGCTGCAATAAAAGAACCATTTTATTAGATAATGAGCTTCAGCATCGGAAGAACCCTTCTGTTTCACAAAAGACTCTAAAAGGTTTTTTTGAACATAAATGGTTCTTATACCTTTGACTGAATGGTTCTTTGGGTTCTTCTGTGTCACAGAACCTTTTGTAGCAGCGCCCCATGAAGAAAAAGTGCATGTATGGGTAACACTTTTATAATACAGTTCAAAGTAAGGAAGGAAGGAGGCGGGAACAGGCGAACATTAAATCAAACTTTTATTCAAATAAACCAACCACAAAACGACAGTAAAGGGCCGACAGCTAGCTCACGGTCAACTGCCGGCCACACAAACATAAATAAAACTTAACACAATGTCCAGGCCTGGTCCTCTCTCGTCCTTCACTCCTGTCGCTCGTCCTTTTATGCTTCCGATCTCCTCCGTGAGAGATGCGAGACCGGTGCAACGATCAGCTGACACTCATTACCACTCGCGTCACCGGCCTCGCACCGCTCTCGTCCCGCCTTCCTCGTTACAACTTTATAATAACTTTCATAAATAAATCATTAACAAACATAATGCTTAACAGATCATTAGTTGCTGTATATTCAAATAGCTAGAAACGTACGATAATGTGTTTGTAAATATTTACTAATAAACTTATTAAACATTACCTAATGATTAACAGATCATTGTTTAATGTAAATTAAAATGCTTACAGATGTCATTAAACTTTTAATTCATACGATAATGCACTTCTTGAAAACCTACAAATGATTTTAACAGATGTCATACAATGATTGAAAGCTTTTGTTATTGTTCAACACTTTTGCTGCATGATCATATGAATTTAATTGAATGACATATGTCAACATTAACTAATGATTTCTAAGCATTATATACTGTTTCTTAATAATGTATAAATGAAGTTTTTAATCATTGTAAAGCATGTCATAATCATTTAAAGATTTTTCAAAAGTGCACGATTATACAAATTGAAAGTTTAATGACATTAGTAAGCATTTCAACTTACATGAAATAATGATTTGTTAATCACTAGATAATGCTTAGTAAAACTACATTTGTAAACATTAACAAGCACATTATCTCATATGTCTTGCTATGTGAACATAATTAACTAATGATCTGTTGAGCGTTATATAATGTTTGTTAATGATTTATTAAAGAAAGTATTATAAAGTGTTTCCCATTTATGTTTGAGGGACTTTTATTTATTACGATCACAGTTTCTGTAGAACAGGTGCATTCTGGGAACAGGTGCATCCTGAAAATGAAATCAAAACCTTTGAATTATACTGAAGTTCTTTCATCTATATTATGTATTAACTAATGTCAATTTATCGTGCATTTTTCAATAAAGAACGTCAGAAGAAAGTGTAGCGATCAGTGTTGGGTAAGTTACTCTGAAAAAGTAATTAATTACTAGTTACTAATGACATATTCAATAGTGTAATTAGATTACTGTACAAATGACTCTCTTCAAAAAGTATTTAATTATTACTAATTAATTTCTATATCCTACATCAACCTTGATTAGTTAAGTGATTGAAGGATAGACATGAAACGGCTCTTTTAATTCAAATAAATAAATCATATAAACTACATAAAGTAGTATTATTAACTGACCAAAGTATTACAAATGTGAGAATTATACATTAAAGCACGGATTTTAAAGTCAGACTTTGAATTTTGATGTCAATTCCACTATTGCACACACACATATATTACACACAGTATTTAGTTTAATTACATCACAAGTAACTAATTAAATGACAAAAAATAACAGTAATCCCTTACTTTACTTTATCAAGGGACAAGTAATAAAATGACAGTAACTAATTACTCAGTAGATAGTTACACCCAACACTGGTAGTGATGGCCTTAAGAAGATCATGATGTACTTGTACATTTCTTTTAATCTCAACTAGAAAAAGAATCTTAGTTTATCAGTTGTAATCTTGGGCACATCGTAAAAGACTCATTGAATGTGCTGTGTAACTTCACCGTGTGATCTCCTCCGTCCAGAACAATCAGCACATTTGAGTCTGTCGAAGGCAGTACTGTGAGAAGCATCAGTCCATTCACCGGCGGGGTTCACACGGGCGTCACAGACTGCCCCTTTCCCAAACGCCACACCGTTCCCCTCGGTGTGTCCCCCACCGTCACATCTCCACCTCTGTCAAAAATCACACAAGACATGAAGATACTCCGACCGAAAGCGTCCACCTGTGTCAAAAGAGCAAAATCATTCTTGAAGATTCTCAAACACCTCCCAAGATGCTCCACAACAGCCTTGTTTCCTGAAACCCTGCAGCACGTCAGGTGTCTCACAACCACTGGAGTCCAACACCAGCTGGTTTAGGGTTCCCAACTGGGCGTCCGTCAACAAAACCCGTCCCCGGGCATCAACATCAATGTGATCACCACAGGACAGCCTCGGGAACCCAAGACCGTCCCGTCTCCTGCGTCTGTGACCACCACGTGTTTGATGGTTTTAAGCCCAGCCACATCGAGCGGGTGACAGATGGCCTCAGGGTCGTGTCCATAACACCCAAAACTATCCAAACACGTCCCTTGAGGAGTGAACACCCTGTTTTCACCGTCGTGCCCCACGATGATCTCTATCCCCCCAAAACTCTGAATGAAGACACAGTGGCCTGGAGCCCAGGCCTTCAGTCGGGTTTATTTCTGGATGGTGAGCAGGTGGCCTGGGATGACCCCGCGAGCACAGGACCTCTTGGAGATCAGGGAGTGCTCGACATCCAGAGGTTCCCTACAGAACGGACACACACTGACACGGCACGTGGCCGCAGGGAAGATTACGGGTTGAAGCACACTTTCCACTCCAGCAGGTTGACACGGATCTCTGTCAGAATGTCGCTGCGAGACGAGACGGGTTCATGTGACATGACGGTCACCATACCTCTGGCATGTAAACACTGGCCCAATGACAGGCGGACGGGATGAAGGAGAGATTTCAAGACAGTAACCAACACACAAACATCACATCGTGTGACTGCAAACACCATCTGAAGGTCTGCACTGCCCTCAGCTGGCGAAAAGAGAACATCTGCTTTTCTTGAAGGAGCGCAGAAATATCACATCAAAAAGTAATGGACCCGTCTTGAAGTGATAGTCCACCTAAAATAAAATGTATTTATTCCCCCTCATGTGTTCACCACTCTTTCTTCGGTGGAACACAAGAGAAGATATTTCAAGAAATGTCTCTGTGGTTTTGTGTTCATACAATGGAAGTTCGGTGTTGCAACATTCTTCAAAATATCTTCTTTTGTGTTCTGCAGAAGAAACTAACTCACACAGGTTTGACGTGACATGACGGTGAATAAATCAAGAATGTTCATGGAAACTAATAGTCCTCAAATATCAGCACATTCTTACAACCCTTCAATTTGATTTTTAATTCTTGCATTCCTGTTAGTTTTTAAGAAAAATTTCAAAGCACGTTTTGACAAAGCAACTTGCACTGAATTTTTGTATCAGAATGTGTTACGTGTGACGTCACAAGCGCTGCAGTTCGAACCAATTCTTGATCAAATGAGTCACGGGAAGAGAAACTGCAGCTCTTCTGCTTTTAAATCAAATCCGTTTTATTTACATGGCGCTTTTCACAGTTTTCTTTGTTGCATAGAAGCTTTACATCCATTATAATTAAAAAATAGTAACAGTATATATTAAAACACACAGTGTTATTGCAAGATTGTGTGCGTACTGATGTGCATAAATACGCTGGATGGTTACGTTGTTCCACTGATGTATATTATTTTAAATATCATCACTCCTGGAAACTTAAAATGACAATATACCTCAACAATTTGTAATTGTAATAATACCATAACATGCAAAAAGTGGGTTTATCTTAAATGCAGAATGTACGGTGTATATCTTTGGAACAGAGCAGTGTCTGTGCTTTGGGTTATTCTAGTCTGTGCTGACTGAAATCTGATGCGGTGTTTCTATATGAGATCCAGCTGAGGTCATGCGGAAGAATTCACCCGTCCGTCGTGTCTAAACCATCCTCCAGGAGCTCAAACACCCGTTTAGTGTGAAGAAGACATCGACGGTTACGACTGATGGATATCAGAGGTCAAACGATACCAAGAGGACAGTGAAAGAAAATCTAGATTGTTCTCATTTCTAGATGCTGATGTGGTGATGGACGAGCTCAAGACAGCAGTTGTGCTCACTGGAACACATACTACACATACTACACGCACACGCACACACACACACACACACACACACACACAAGCAAACATCAAGAGAGATGTGATAAACCTCTACTGCACATATCTGACAAACTGAAGGAAACGCAGAATAACAGCTGAAACTCGTCTGCGCTTTCCGTTTGGTCATAAATGCAAACACAAAACTTTAGCCAAACAAGATACAGGAGACACAGATGATATTTAATCTTCAAAGTCAGTTACATATCAATGAATCATGAGTTACAATTATTTGCAAACAAACCAGAAGTTACTGCAGAAATGCACAATTCAGTCATGTTGTGACAAAAACAATTAAAACATTTGAACTTCACAGAAAACACAAACACTCATTTTACCTTTGCAGTTTTTATGAAAAGTAAAGCAGGAAGAAAAGGCATTTCAAATTTCACAGTGGCTCACACACATGCGCACATTCAAAGACCAGTGTGCGCACACTCAAATACACACGCACGCGCATTCAAAGACGCACGCACGCGCACACACACACACACACACACACACTGGTGTTTTGGCAAAGGTTCACAAAGGTTCAGAACCGTCTGCACTGAGATGAGATAAAGGACCAGAAGAGAAACCAAAAATCTTCAGAGAGAGCACACAAAGTAACGGCAACACAACTGAAAACAGTTCATCAAACACACTGTCATGCAGGCACACAATTCATGTAAGAAAAAGAAGATGTTCATCCAAAAAGGCTTGAATAGCACAGATCAAAACACATCAGATAAAACACATACAGAGCTTCCTGGAACATGCAGAAACAACGACAGCAGAGGAAGAATGAATTAAACATGAAACCATCCGGCGCTTCACAAATATCACTGGAGCAACGATGAAACCATAAAACACACGTGGTTCGGTCACATCTGGGTCAACTTCATCCTCTCTCATCCACAGCAGCTTAACCCGATTCAACTACATTCAGCTCAACGTCAGGCTGGATGAAGCACCTGCCCGACACACCTCAGTCTTTCACTAGAAAACCTCTTCAGGAGTTCCACTGGACATGAAGAACTCTCGTATTTACTGTAGGCAACGGCAGTAAAGTCTAGTACACTTTGTTCATGAATACCATAGTATTCACTGCAGTCAACTGATATACTCCAGTAAATTCTGCAGAGTTTATATTTATTATAGTAGAGTCCAAAAAAGCAGAATTTTACTACAGTTTACTATATGACAGTATTTCATCATGTAGGTAATGAGTGTTGATCAAAGAACTTTGATATTTCCAATCCATTTCAAACAGACGCAGGTCTTACCACACCCTCAAAACTCATATTATACTCTCATGCCCGCTCACATGAGCAAACCTGTAGTAGCCTATACTAGAGGATTTACTATAGTAAACTGTAGTATGTTTCAAAATTTGTACTGTAGTATACTGCACTATAGTATTTAGACAGATTGACTATAGTAAATTGATAAACTGTAGCAAATACTGTTGTATACTTTTTACTATAGTAATGTTGAAAACACTATAGTATTTAGGAATTTTAGCAGTTTACTATAGTAAAACGATACTATTTTTCATGTGGGTGACAAATCTAGAGCGGGACGGGTCAGGTTTGAGTTCAAGAAGGCAAAGTTTGAGTTCATTCCCAAAAGGAGCAGGAATGTTCATTTCAGTAAATAATGTAAATGTTTCATTCATGTTGACTTTAAACAGTGTGATCAATCATAGAAGCGTTTTGATATCAGTGAGATTATTTGAAATCAGGTGGATATAATACAGTTGAAGAAGTGAAGAGTTAGTGTGAGGAGTAAACACAGCACAGATCAGACGGGGTTATTCAGTCTCCATCTCAACGCTGGACATACAGTATTTACGTCTCTGACAGCTGTAATGAAACACGCCAGCGCTTACAATTTCTGAAATGTTCGGACCAAACCGGAGACGATCTCACCCTCAGTCATGTGACTTTACCTTCATTTACAAGAGTGATACAAATGTGCAAAAGTTCTCCGTCCGTTCAGTAAACGCCGGCGATCTCATTTCTCCACACCGTTGATGCTTTTGTTCTTTCCAGAATCCTTCACTTTCCTTCTAGTCGAGGACGTTGTGCTTTCCATCTCAAACTCCCCTAAAAAGACAGCAAACATCTTTTATTACCAAGTGGTATGACATGCTGACATTGTGATCCATATACCGGCTTTATCTCTTTAGCTACTTGTCATCAAAACCTTTCTAATCCATAATCCATAATCGTCATATTGATCCATTCAGACTCAGTGCGGCGTTTATACTTTCGTCTGAGAAGATGAATGTTGTTTTACCTTTGCATTCAGATACACCCTCAGCTCCGTCAGAGTAAAAACTGTCCTCACACTCCGAAAAAGTCTAAAAAATAATAACATCACATGAGTTTTACCACAAATATACTGCTGAACGCAGGAACAAATATTACATTCAATGCATATGAATGTCTATAGTACATTTAAAATGTTACACTGTTGCAAAGCAATTTAATATACAGTATATAAACACAGGACAATTATAAAATGATTTTTGGCTAATTATGCACACCAGCATGACTAACTCTTAATATTAATGACTGTTGAATTCATAACACATATAAGATTATGTGTGTTAACATATGGTCACACAACGGATGAAAAATGAGCATATCTATACATGGCAAGTGTCAAAACAAGTCTACATACAGCACTAACTATATCACTATATAGCTACTTTATGTACACTGTATTTAATGTCATATCAAACAGCATTTACAATAATAACAAATGACATAAATATTTTTAATACACCACAGCTTCAACCAAAAGAACAAAGCGGAAAAATGCTACAGAAAAACATTTTAATGCAAAAGTGTTTATTATTTAACACTTTATGAAGCTGACCAACATTAAAATACTACAGTATTACGTCATATTAATTAACTGCAAGGAGGCAATGAGTTGCACGTCTGAATAATCCAACGTTTTTCTAGGAGCAAAATAATTCGATAGCAAAACAGCACAGACTTCATTTAAGTTCATTAAAGAAATGTTCAATATTAAGTCAAATATGAGTTAATGTTGTTAATAAAAGAAATATTGGATAGCAAAAATCACCTTTGAAGATTGTCATGTTGTCTTAATGTATTTTTTATTTCACTTGTGCCTCTTTAAACATGTTAAATGGATCCAATTCACGTTCAGTAAAATTAATTTCATGCAGAAAAACCTAGCTAATATTGTAAAGTACTATGAAACTGACCAATATCGGTATCAGCCAAAAAAATCCTATTGGTGCATCCCTAATATTAACTATTGTCAATTGATAAACTGTGTTACTATTACTAATGTAGTACGCTTCAATATTTACCATAGTAAATGGGAGTATTTTATAGTAATTACTACACTTTGGTAACACATATGACAGTATTCTGTAGTATTATATGATAAACTGTAGGAAATATTGTGGTTTACTGTCATATGGTAAAATCTAAATATTTAGTGTTCAATATAGTAAATTTTCTTAAGTACCTGTGAAGAGACTGAGAAGAGAACGACAGCGGTTTGACAAATTATTAAATGTAATATATTTAGTAAACATAACGTTTCATCTCACCTTCTCTCTGGGTCCATAGTTCTCAGCGTACCAGACCATACCATACAGACACAGAAAAGTGATGAAGGCCTTTAAAACAAACATTTCATTCCAACATGTCCACACACAAACACTTTTGAAAAGAATAACTCAAGAAATCCTACAGTCTCACAGCAGTTTTATAAATGCTCATAATAATGAGATAATAAAGAGAGTGAAGAAATAACTCACCAAACACAAGAGCCACAAAAACACATACAGAACCTGTGTCTTAGAAAACAAGTCCTGTCCAAATTTAATGCACGCTAAAGCTTCCAGGAAAGCAATGGCCCTGCGTGAACGAAAGAAAGATAGATAGAAAGATTATTCTAGCAGATGACTCAAAGACATGGAGTTAAAAAAAAACTTTCACGTATTGTAATTCTGTCTTTCATTTATGGTGTTGCACGTCAGACTGGAATCTCAAGGCATTAAAACATCACAGCATTTGTGTCTGTGAAAAACCTTCCCGCACGGGTCACGGCAATAAAAGACTAGATCAAAGTATTTATACAGCACATTTCCTACACGAAGACCATTCTAAACGCTTAACATAAAAGTAGAAACAATGAACAAAAATAAAGGTCAAAGATCTTTGAGAGGAAACAATGTAAAAGCAATAAAAAAGCAATAAAATATACAGTTAAAAAAGGAAAAAGAATCAAACCGAAATAATAATAACAGTGCATAAATCCACATTTATGGGTAAAACAGTTCATTCCACAATTCAACAAGGTTTAGATATGATGCATCAACGCTTTGACTCAAATCATGTCTGCGAAAAAAAGAGATAGATTTATAAATCTCTTTCTAACGCTAAAATCATTTAGCTGAGAGCAGCGAGTGGTATTGTTGTAAATACTGTTGCTCAAATTCATTTAAAATGTGTAAATGTCAAGTAAACATGTTTGTGTTGTGGTGATGGAAACACTAAAGAGATATCAGAAATACAACAACGGCATGTGTACAGATGGAGATGTTCAAGTGTAGATGATATCTAGATGCTTAGCAAGAGTGTGCAGAATGTAGGTCACTGTCGGAATCGTGATGTCTTTGAAATGATCACAGAAATAATGGCGTGAAGCCGAGCATTGTGGAACGCGAGGGTTTGTGGTTAAACGCTCAGCCAACAGCATCTCAACTCCTCAACAGTCAAGAACCTTTCACCTTCAACAGTCTATCCCACCTCAAACACACAAACACGACTACGAACTCAAGAAGATCACGCCATCTACGTTTGACATTTCAGACTCACCCAAACACCCAACACTGAGTCCCCACACGCTTGCACTGCGTGTCCGTCAGGTACGCATAATACTGCCTGCATCATGAAACAAACATGGTAAAACATCCAAAACGACATCAACACCCCACAGACAAACCTCGATTCTTTTCCTACTTGACTTACAGAAGTCAAGGACATTTAAAAATGACATGTACAGTAGATGAAAGAGTGAAACGTGCTCTTACCGTACAGTGGGAGCCGTGATGACGCCAATGAACAGAATCCTGCACCAGCTGAGAGCATGGCATGCTGGGAACACAAAGATGTGCTTCAGGAAGAAAGTGTTTAACTCCGTCAGCTTCAACGAGAGAGAGAGAGAGAGAGAGAGAGAGAGAGAGAGAGACTCGGTTACAGTTCATTTTCTGCTCGTGCAGCTACAGGACCTGAAGGAAAAGCTGAAGAAAATGAGCCAACAACACTCAACAACTGTTGTTGTAAAACAATATAAATAAAGTGTTTTTTTATTCATCTCTTCTTTCCTAATGCATCAAGATACATACTTATGTTTCCACATTTTTTAAACGTAGTGCAGCGTGTCAACGACACGTCATTCTTTTCATAAAACAACATTTTCATTTAATTCAATGTTGTTCTTTTGAAAACTAGAGAACTGAAGAACTTATTTATAGTTTCATTCTTAACGTCATTCCAGTATCTAACACCGTGTCCTAACCAAACGCGACGCTGCGACACGCGATAAAAGGTATCTTTCCATGTTAATCAGAAGTTTTGTCCTAACCAGCCGCGACAACGCTGCGCGACGGCCGTTTCTATTTCTGCGACGTCGCGGCTGACAGCTCCGCCCACACAGCGGTCTCATTCCATGCAAGTTCTGCACCTCATGAATATTAATCGCCAAACATGGATGAGGACAGGCTATATACACGTTTGATTACATAGGTTCAGATTTAGAAAGCATAGCGTCCGGTGAGGCATCACTGAAGTCATGAGAACAGGACGCATCTCTCTTCAGCTGCAGCGTGCGAGGCTGCGTGGGCAGAGAAAAACTGTTCTGATTGGCTGTGTCTTGTGATCGATTGTCGCGTCCCGCCCCTTATTCGCCTTCGGTAAATTTCAAATTGCTTATCGCAGGAATTTCATCGCATCGCGTTTGGTTAGGATACAGTGTAAGGCTATGTTCAACTAGAGGGAGGTGAAATGATCAAAGATGTCAATTTCATTCGGAGAGATTCATCTGCGTTAAACACTTTGTGAAGGAATGCGGTCATGCTCTGTTTGTGAAGTAAAGAGTCCCCTCCTCCAAATCCTCCTCTTTCAAACACATTTCATTAGGATCTCAATGCATGAGCAGGCCAGCCTCTCTCTTAAACAATAGCAAATAAAGAGCGTCCTTTCATCGCCATGACAACCGGTCACAATGAAGGGCATCTAGAGCATCTACCCCTCAACCTCACCATCATTCTCTGTGTGACAGATAAACAGAGCATTTTCACTCATACGCACCAATACAACACGATCGGTTTACTATGAGAGTTACAGACTTAGTTTTAAACAGTCCAGAAAATACATCCGTAGTTATTGGGAGAATTTGGAAAATGTTTGCAAATCCATTTATGTGTACTTACTCAAAATCACCAGCTGCTCTTGTAAACTAAACTTGATTTGTAAAATGGTCAAATTAGAATTTGCATAACAGCAACAAATGGATGTCTTATCATTTCTAAATCAATATACATTTACTTGACAAGCACAGTGACCTAAGACTTTTAGTCTTATTTTATGACAGACATGAATTCGGCCCCGTCTCCTATGTAGTGCACTATATCAGGTGTCCGCCATTTTGTAGCGTTGTCTGAATTCTGAGTGAACAACTCATTTCCTACATTCCTTCACTACTTTTTACCCACAATGCATTGTGATTTTGAGTGTAAATCCAATGTCACTCATTATTTCCCATGATGCAGCGTCTGATTAGCATCAGCTGGAGGAGAGTGGCCGATAATGCCACCAATGTACGTTTACACTTTGTTCTTGTTGACAGTTATTTTCTACTTTTTGAGAATAAACGGATTAAATGAATGCATAGACAGTGGTGCTTTATTTGAAATATATTCAATCATTTTATTAAACGTAATAAATAAACGTGGCAAACAGTTGTTCTGTTCTCTTTATTAAAAACGTGACAAACAAAGTAAAACGGAACTTTTTTAACCATGTTACAAAACAATCCATAAAGCCACACAGATGTAATATAAGCGCAATGTCAGTACTGTCAGACGCAGGATATATTACGTCAGTGTCCAAAATCCTTCACTCATTTTCATTCACTTCCTCCCCATATAGTGGACTGTTTATAAATAAATAAGTATTTGAAGTCACTTTCCTTGTCAACCAAACATACCTTGATTTGAGAACTTTTAGATATTTGTACTAGAAAACAAGAAAAAAAGATTTGTGATGGGAGCAAGACCTGAAAACACCCTGAGAGTGATTTGAGAACATATACGGCGTGATCTGCTGTAGAATGACAGATTTTGATGTCATATGTGGCTCCGTCTGCACAGCGCTGTCTAGTGTTTGATTGGCGTGTGGTTCGTGGACGAGACGTCCGTCACACAGTGATGTGATATATATTTGAGAGCAGCTCACCTGCCAGATGATCATGAAGAGATAAACTCCGGTCACTCTCTGGAATGATGACTTTGGATCAAACCAGTGCACATAGGTCCAGCTGGCGGGAGTGAACTGAAGAACGGCACGTTTGATCTTACCCGTGGTGCTGTGAATGTCTCTGTGCGGTGGAGAAACACAACTCCATCAGTCTCTACAAACATCACAAATCAAGTGCTTCTGTCGAGCGGTCAACTCACTTGATACTGGCCCAGTGATACGTGCGCATCTCCAGAAAACGACAGACGGTCATTCCCAGCCAGATCCC
Organism: Triplophysa rosa; assembly: GCF_024868665.1. NCBI lineage: Eukaryota > Metazoa > Chordata > Actinopteri > Cypriniformes > Nemacheilidae > Triplophysa > Triplophysa rosa. Next base: position 821,059 of record NC_079897.1, read on the forward strand.
TCCACCGTTACATAACAAAATGTCCAGAATCACCTGATCCCACCAGCACTCCGCGAAATTGGGCAGAAGATGCATGAAGAACAACTGTGGAGAGAAACGACTGCCATGTTACACACAGCTAAATACGAACTTCAAGAATCTCTTACGTTGTGTGTTTGTATCCAAGTACAAATACGTGGTTTCTTAAAACAAACAAAAAAACATCAACTGGGGTGAAAAAAAGAATCATTTTATCTTTATATTTCGTTAACACTTCTTACCCCGTTGACAAGTATTTATTCTTCCTTTAAAGGGACACTTCACCCAAAAATAAACATCCTGTCATCACTTACTCACTCTCGAGTTGTTCTAAATCTGTATAAATGTCTTTGTTGTGATGAACACAGAGAAAGATATTTGAAAGAATGCTTACAACCAAACAGTTCTTGGACCTCATTGACAACCGTAGTAGAAAAATGACTTTAATAAGATATTCTGAAGAATGTAGGACAGCAAACACCTCAGGGGCACTTTTGACTCCCATTGTCAATTTTCCTATTATGCAATATCTGTCTGCTTATAAGCATTCTTCCAAATATCTTCCCCTCTGTTCAACCAAACAAAGAAATGTATACAGGTTTGAAATAACTAGAGAGCGAGGAATTCATGACCGAATTGTCATTTTTGGGTGAACTGTTCCTTTAAACATAAACTCAACGTTTGACAATTGTTTCAGAGAAGAAGACTTGAGAAGCAAAAATCGGTTATTAAATAAATGTTCAAGAATGGTTAGATATTCATATAGAAAACATAAGGATGAACATTGAATTGGAGTCATTTTAAAAGGGCAGGCCTAAAATGTGGACTGCAGACATGAGAAATGTTTTCCGTTGTGTGATGCGGTGATGTCTGTACCTCCGTGAGCTCCCAGGTGATGCTGATGGTCCAGCACAGGCCGTAGCTGCGGATGAGAAGAGCCTTCATACCCCAACCCCAGAAATGACTGAAGGCGAAGATATCAAAGTGACTGAGGATTCGCTCCCACGTGATCACATGACAGTTCACGGCATACTCCTGTCAATCATCACAACATCACAACACATCACTGACACATCTCAAAACATAATGCACAATATTCTCAACTTCTAAAAAACATGTATTATTAGTATAATTAGAGTAAAACATGTAAGTCACGAATCTCTGATTCAAAAATACCCAGAAGCACTTGAATGCTTGACGTTTTTCTTCTGCAGAACACAAAAGAAGATATTTTGAAGAATGTGGATAATCAAACAGCACTGAACCCCGCTGACTTCCACAAACCAACCGAGACATTTCTCGAAATATCTTCTTTTGTGTTTCACCGAAGAAAGACTCACAAACAGATTTACAACCACATGAGAGAGAATAAAGGATGACTGGTGAACTATTCCTTTAAAGGTACATAAGGAAAATCTGAATGTAAGGCATCTCCATGATGTCAGACCATGATGTCAGCTTCTCTCTTGGCGTAGCGGAGGTTTGGATCCAGCCAGTACATCAGCGCTTTCACCTGATTCCAGTTTAGAAAGATGATGAACACCAGGAAGAGGAAGTAGAGCACGCTCAACCCTGAGAAACAACACACACACAATCAAAACATCGATCTCATCATCGTTACAATAACACATCAAAGCAAAGCAATGAGATCTGTGCCTAAAGAGAATGAAGTAGAGAGAGAGCAGACGTGGTCACGTGATGCTCACCGAACACCATACGCCATATCGCCGGATGAGGTCTGGTGAAGGGTCCTGAAATCAAATCAAAGTGTTATTAAAGCCCGCACAGACGATCACGAGCGCGACTGCGAGAAGACATCGGACTCTCACCGTTAGGAAACGCAAGGACACTGATGACCAGGAAGAAAGAGATGACCAGGATCAGACCCACCCAAACATTACTGTCAGGATTTCCTTCGTCTCTGAAACAGAAAGATTGAGTCACAAACACAACTACAGCGAAACACGGATGGCTCTTCTGCTGCTTTAACCACCGTTCCTCAGAGAATTCAACATGTCATCGAACAAATCAACGCTTGTGTGAATACACCTCTTCATCTTGTACATTTCCTCTCTTGTTTTAAGCATTAAAGCCTCTTGTTAGGAGGAATATGCTTTTTTACACAGTTGATTTTAAAAACCGATTCAGTTCCATGTGTCGATTTCACATCCCTTGAGGGGAAGGCCAAGCGGATGTAGTATTGGTCAATGCACTTTGGGCAATACATTGCATTTAATGTGCTATAGAAATAAATGAAGTGGAATGCTGGTTTGACCAGCTTAAACCAGCACCAAAACATACCAAACCAGCAGTTGCTGGGTTTTTTCAACAGGGGGGAGATTCAAATGTACAGAGAAAAATCTGTCCTGATTTAGTCAGCCCTCTGTGTTTGTAAACCTGCATGCGTCTCTTCTTCAGCGGAACACCACACGAAAAGATATTTTGAGAAATGTCTATTGTGTGGTTTTGTGTTCACACGGTGGAAGTCAAAGGAGTTCAGTGTTGTTTCTTCAAAATATCTTCTTCGGTGATCTGCGGAAGAGAGAAACTCATACATGTTCGACATGACATGAATGTTCAGTTTGTGCATCACCCGACAGCCCCGAGGAACGATATGCTACGTGCTATTGCTAACCGAAAGGGGGTGGGACATTCTCGTTCTATCATCGATTTAACTGCACACTGACTGTCAACAATATGTTTTATTTACCTGTTAACTTCAAGACTGACACTGTCCTACAGATGACCTAAATCTAACAGACACGGAGTTAAAGTCCCACAACTACACCCACACCGACTCGATGGGGGTCTTTAAACCCCTCTGACCCTACACGACCCCATCAACATCCCAGCAGCAATTACAGTCAATACAATATTTTACGCGCTGTGCGTTACAGTAACTCTTTGCGTGTGGCACCGTTACACTGTAACATCGTTGCGTCACCACTCACCGCGTGAACGCGAAGTACATGAGACTGAGCACCGTGCACGTGAGCAGCGTGATGGTGTGCGGCTTGTAGAAGAAGTCGATGGTGATGTCTTCTACCTGCTGCTCGTTTATCATGCGAAAGTGCATCCGATAGTTCACATCGTCCTTACTGAGAGTCTGAGATCCGTACGAGGACGCCATGCTCGACCCCTGATGTTTGCAGCTCTTCTGCACCTACGCCACCCCATGCATTTGCGCGTTCACGCTCCGTCAGCCTCAAACGCGTTGACGTCGCGAGCAAATATGAGAGGACGGTTTAAGCAGATGCTCGGGAAAAGCGATGCCGTTATGGGATAGAAAGATGGCAGGAAACGGACATTTCTTCCGTTTCTATTGGTGAGGCGCGTGCATGCGCTATGGAGAGCCGCGTGGGTCAAACGCGCGAGGTCGTTGCTAGAATGGATACAGCTACGGCCGGAAGTGGTGCAAAATCTCGCTATATAATTACAATAAATGACATTAGCTAACGCCTACACCTACCTCAATCCTAAACATTACCTTACATTAATAACAAATATGAATCAACTGTGTTCAGCGTGACAAAAATGATGCGGTATTGAAGTGCGCATGCCCAGTGGAGGCAGCTGGATGCCTTCTAGTCAAAACCCAGACACAGCGCTGTTGTGTGAGTGGAATACAAGAAATGTTATGGTTGGACATCGCCAAATAAGGCTCATCAGTTATTTCCAGAGGCACAAAAATGTCCAGACACTTTTTTTACATTTGTGAATGTGACATCTGCAAAGAAACGTGCTAAGGAACTCGATACTCACATTTATAAACTCCTGCACTATGTGCGAGTAATTTTATATATACTTCCACTAAAAAGTCTGGCATAGTGTAGGCGTTTTTAGTAGCTTACACTTCCTCTGGTTTTCACACATAGACTTCTACTTTTTAAGCATCTCTAACCACAGCCCTAAACACAAACCATTCTGCATTTTTACATTTTCACATAAACTTCATTTAGTTTGTTCAAGAGTCGATTCCCTCGTGGGGAGTCAGCTGTGAGATATACACAGAAATGATCTCAGGTTTTACATTTGGTCCCCACAATGATAGACAGCAAGACCACTCGTCCACGCACAGTTTATCACATCAAGCGTGTACATTCTACTAAACCAACAATACAAATACTTTGCACGTTTTAAAAGATGGTCCTTCTTGGCTTTTAATGCTAAAAAAAGTGTGAACTTGAAAAATGTAAATGTAAGAAATCGTGACAATCAAAGAAGCTGAAGGTCTTTTTCAGACAGACGATTATTAGGCTCTTTCATTGACAAAGAACCTTTCTATATATAATGTAAAGTACCATCCTGCACTACTAGACTAGTACACTAATTATTATAATAAAATTTGAATAATGAAACAATTACATTGAGGGAATAGACGAGGGACTAAAACCCTCCAAAAATAAACCACAGAGAGAAATGACATGATGTGTGTTGCTCAGAAAAACACTCGAAAGGTTCCGTATAGATTTTTATGTTCATAATGCTCGATATCCAAATACAGTAAATGTACATTTTAAAACAGCAAAATTTCAGTATCGCACAAACAGATGATAAAGCACTTTTAATTGAATTACACATTATATAATGATAAAGATACAAATACACATATGTGCATTTTCAGCGCATTCAAGCTATACATTCATTTCACGCATTCCCTGGGAATTGAACCCGTGACCTTGGCACGGTCCGCTCAATGCCAGCGCAACACTACTGAAGGAACTCACGAAGAGCATGTAATAAAACAAAGAGTTCATAAGAAGAAACTCTTCTTAAGATTCACAAACATCCGTTCAAACGTCCTGCTTGATGGTGATCAAGGGCTGGAATGAAATAGAGGTCAGAGTTTACATGCGCTCAGGTGTGTTTTCATACATCACTTTTTATTTTCAAGCCGAACTTATTTACCAGAGTATTGAAATGAGGTATGCACACTGCTTTACTGCCCCAGTAGAGCAAAACAAGCGCCAGAATCAACTCCACTCCACACAGAACGCATATCAGCACTCTCAGCCCGATGTGCATGCTATAACGCTAAAGATGAACACATAAAACACTGCCATTTCTGACTCACGATAAACATCTGTTTGTATGTGAGTGTTTGCTTGATGGACACAATAAACAAAAAAACTGTACCTGATCATAAAAATATGGTCTGGGCACCTGTAAAAAAAATAAAATATGTATGTACACTTGAGGCCTTCCATAAGTTATGTACAGGTGAAGAAGTGCTGTATTACCAGTATTAGGCAAACAATAAGAGCAGTGAGAGCCCAGAAGAGACTCAGAATGTTGAATATAAACGACAGCTTGACCTTTCAGAAAAACACCAACACAAAGCATGTCATTGAGTGTCACTGTGGGGAAAACAAGCAGTTGTGAAGAGTGTTTGTAATGTGAACACACACCACGGGCATGATGGGAGAACTTCCAGCGATACGCGTCAGAATTCCTCCCACAATAAACTAAAAGACAAAAATCAGTTTTACAAACCAAATCCACGCGAAACACAAATTTCATCAGTGAATTGAAAACCAACACACGTTCTTTACGTGCTCTGTAAATGATTTGGTCATTGTGTGTGCGTATTGGGACACGATAAGATGTGTTCTCACCAGAGCGCTGGGTAAAGTGTAGATTAAATCACCCGGATGATGTTCAAGCGCGAGGAGGACGCCAACACAAATAATAAACACACCGATGCTGAACTGTGCCACCTGCAACACAATTAAGACCTCACACATATGACAACGCTTTCACAATCAGGGATTCGCTTATTTTCGTCTGGTGAAATGCAAAAGTGGAAAGCTGAAAGAAGTTCTATTCACTGCTGTCATTAAAAGAAAAGGCGGAGAAACCAAATGCGAAGATATTCCTAACAGAATGATGCGCATCTACATTTACATGAACCTGTTAATTGATTTGTGCCGCTGAGAATGTTATGGAGAAGTTTATAGAAAGGTGCAAATGCAACATAAAAGCATTTTCACTGGTGGTGTCAGATTCTTCATAAGCCTGAAGACGTTTGTAATGTTTTACCCCCAGTTCCTTCGGCCGTCCCCTGAGGAACACTTTGTAAGCATCTTTGAAGACGCAGGTGAATTTCTCTGGCATCAGCTGACCTTCACCAACATTTCGAAGGCTTCCCAGCGGGATGGTGATGACCATACAGTCATCCGGCTTAAATGTGTAGCGCATTTCTTCAAACTGTGTTGAAAAGAGAAGAAATATCTCACATTATATCAATGAATCACACGTAGTGCAGATCTGAAACACTCGATGCGCCAGAAGATGATGGCAAAAGTGCCCTTACAAAATAATCAAATCAAATCAAATCAAATCAAATAAAAGCTTGATATTCAAATATATCAACAATTGTGATGTAAATATTTGTTATATTTTGATATGTGTATTTGTGAAACATTCTGCTGGTGTTAAATGTAGGTTTGATGCTTGTTGCCTTCCTCTAAAAACATCGCTTTTAATCATGTCGAGACAAACCACACAACCTGACGCACTCATACAGCTTCAACTGTATTTACTAGACTATACTCAATCAAACGAGAAAACACAACTAAGTCAGATGCATATAAAGGTTTTCTGTATATACTTTTAGTCAAGTAGTTGAATTTTTATTATAATATATACATATATTTTTGAGAAGTAGCTAAAAACGACACTGATTTATAAAAGTATCAATATAGCACACCTGAAGAAACTTCTTTTGTTGTTGTTAAGGGAATGTGATTATTAGTGGTGTATTGGTGTATATTATGGTTAAATTGTTCAATTTTATTGCACTTATGCTTTTTGTTGTCCATATGTTGTTCCAATTGCTTCCATTGTTTAAGTGGTTTTGGATAAAAGCGTCTGCTAAATGACTCAATGTAAATAAAGGTCTTACCTGCTGGATTTGTTGTGTCTATAGACATGAAGTGTGTTTCAGACAGGACTGGACTGTGTTTGATTGCAGAAGTTCCTCTGAGACGCAGCGCAGCTCAAACTGCTGTCCTCATCAAACTATCTCACCTTCCTATTTTTTGGCCAACCACATGAAAGTGTGGCTTGTTGTGTACCAGATAAACACCCGGCAGCTCATGAAGCTCAATCTTCACTTATGTGAAATACGGAACACAGACACTGACGGTAAGACACTTACAAAATCATATCTATCGATCTATATATATATTAATATACTGAGAATTTCATTTTAAAGTATTAATGAAATGTAAACGATAGTGATGCTTTAGAGAATCAGGAACTTTCAAACCAAGATGCACGAACCAAATGTCATTTTTCTCAAATCAATTTTGATCCTTCTTGTTATCATTATTACAGTATTTCTTTAGTAACCAACACAGACCTGGATCACGTGTTTTCATTGCCTAGCTAAATTCACTAAACATTAATAAACATTAACAAACTTGTTTTAAACAAAAATAATCTGTAAATAAAAAAACATAATAAATAAAACTAAACAAATAAATAAATAAATCCTCCCCTTTCTTGGGTTGAAAAAAAGACTACTTAATTAGAACAACAAAATTCCAACCAAAAGTCCAATCAAGGAGAGCAGGACAGAGTCATGATAGCAATATATCTGGGCTTTAATCCCATTCTAAAGCAATTCTTTCCAACCAAGCAGCCCATCTTTTTTGGAAATAGGGCCTGCTGCAATCGAAGAGCATGTGTTATTCTTCCATAATCTATATTTCTCTAAGTAAAGAAAACCATTTACTGTAGGTTGGTGGTTCTTTCTTGAGCCAATTTACAGTAATAGCTTATTTTGCGGCTACAAAGAGTGTTTGGAGTCAATATTTTGAATTCACTTCTTTAAATCTACCCCCAGAATTCACAGGTCCTCTATATGTAGTTTCACAACCTTCATTTTTTATGTTTTCGAAGATTTCTATTTAAAACTGTCCAGTTTAATGTTTCCTTCAAATTGTTTTGACTAATGGTTGGGTTCTTCACATTTTTTTCTGTGGATTAATTTAAACCAGCTGTTGAGTTTGTCCATACCCAACTGTGGGTTAAAAGCATTATTTTCAGTCAGTTTATGCAAGCAGACCAACATTTTCCTGTATGAACCATGAAACCATGTTAACATAACATAAATAATCTGTACACTCTTGAAAATAAAGGTACGGCATGTTATGCAGAAGAACCACATATGGAAGAACCATATTTTTCCCCAAGAAACCTTTTGGTCAAAAGTTTTTAAAAGAAACGTTTCTTTCGTACTTTTCGATAGTGTAAAGAATCTTCTTCTGCAATGAAACTTTTATGCAACAGAAAGTTTCTGTGGATGATTCTTTATGGAATCACACAGCTCAAGAAAGAACCTTGTAGAATAGATCATTGAGGGAATTGGGTTGACCAGTTTAGTTTGTCCGATATATTTCTGGTCTGTAGGTATTTTCAGAAAATCGTTCCATCACTTCAGATGGCCAGTGCACATATTGAGATGGATGTTCAGCATCATGAGGATTCTGCAGACGGCAGGCGTTCAGATCACGAGCCGTTGGTGAAGTATTATCGCGCCAGTGAACCTCTGCCTGGAGTCAAACCTGTTCTGCACAACTTTCTGAGGAAGGGACCGGCGAGCTGGGCCGTACGACACTTTCAAACATCCCTCATTGTGTTGTGTTGTGTTGTGTTGTGTGTGATTGTAAATGCTTGTGTGTCTTCAGGCTGTTCAGGCCTCCAGTGGAATCTTGAGTGTGGGAATAGGAGTCATGTTTGCAGCGTCCTTTGACATTAATTTCTTTCTACTGACTTTATTCAGAGTTCCCATCGTTACTGGAATACTGGTGAGCTGCATGTGGTGATATTTTGGATGAAGTGCAGAAATTTAAATTCTAAATTAATGCCTTTGTGACGCATTTTAGAAATATACAAATATGTCAAACATTTAAGATGCTCTTTATTTGCAGTTTATTTTGACAGGAATCATGTCTAATGTTCTGTACCGCCACCCAGAACTTCTACAAGTTAGTGAATATTATTCAAACAAATGTGTACACGCATACGCACAAATAAATATTTTTGATAAATACATGTATTTTTTACAAGTAACCATCAGTTGATTCGTTTCAGACGTGTTTCTTCGCCAATATTGTATGTTTGATTGTTTCTGTGGTTGGAATGATCCTGTTATCTATTGATCTTGGTATACACGTACCACATAAAATTCAGTACAAGGTATTTTTAATAACTTTGAATTATTCTGTATTTATGAACACTCATGCTTTATATTTATTCTTACAGTATTATTTATTTTCTTCATACCTTGTATTTGCTTACATTGCCTAATGCATTAGTTAACATAAACAATCAATGGACAATTCTGCCGCATTTGATAATCTTAGTTAATGCTAATTTAATACATGTCAAACCAAAAGGTGTATCTGTTAGTTGATACACAATAAACTTAAATAAAAGGATTAACAAATGTGGTAAAAATGTAAAAAATGTATTTCTCATTGTAAGGTTAATTTAGTGAAAGAAAATGTGTGAAATGCTGTCATTTTTTAAGTATGTATTTAAGTAAATCTATCTTAACAGACCCCTATCTAATATATATGAAGCACTTTTGTGTGTGTTGTACAGATGGAGGTCCTGGTGTTGTGTGTGACGCTGATGGACACGATCATCGCTGCGGTTCTGATTTTCCTCATTCACAGAGAGAAACAGAATCAGAAACATTGAGCATTGATCTTCAATCATTCCCGTCAATCATTCAGCCGTTCCTGGAGATATCTGCATCATCTTCTGCGATTTCTAAATAAGCCCAACGCTCGCTCACGAACGAAGGTTTTCTGTCAGACCTTAATAGAATTAAAGAAGTAAAAAAGCAGAAGTGCTGTATGTGTCACAGTAGATGCTGGAACAACCATGACCAATTCCTCCTCTTAAGTTTTTTTCTGACTAAATCTGCACAGAAATTCTGTTCTGAGGTCATCTAGAAGAACATTTCAGCGTAATGACTGAAGAACTGAATATGAGAACCATTTACCATTCAACCAAGATTCTTAGGAATATCAAAAGCATTGATCAGTAATATTGATAAATAAATTGTTTTTGTTGTGACTTGTGTTTACAAAATGAGAAATGTTGTGTTAAATAGTGCCTGAGACCCAATATTTTCTACTTGCAGCTATATTTGTTTAATATCAAAAGCATTGATCAGTAATATTGATCAATAAATTGTTTTTGTTCAGACTTGTGTTTACAAAACGAGAAATGTTGTGTAAAACAGTGCCTGAGACCCAATATTTTCTGCTTGCAGCTATATTTGTTTTATTAAACGTAGGTTTGTCCACTTGCATAATTTTTTCACTTTTGTAACGTTTTGCATTGCACTGAAATAATGTCACAAGAAATGTTTTTATTTTAGTATACATCTGTTTCCTTACAGTATTACTGTATTGAGGACGCCTGATATAAATGTCTTAAATGTCAGAATTCACATGCAGTTTATTTTTTTCAATTGTCAATAAAAACTGAAATTTTCAACAAAATTGTAATCCTCAATGGATTTTATTAGTAGTGCCAGAACTCAAATCATTGAACTATTTGTACAAATCAGAAATACGGTGTAAAAACAACACAAGGAATAAACTCACAACCAACGTCTCTGTACATGTACATGTCAAACAAACATTATTTAAAACGATTTACATCCAAGACCACCAGCTGCCGTGAGACGCTCACGATTCATATTCAACATTTATGTGAAAACACTGAAGTTCTTGGGTCACATGACTCGTGTAGTGCTTCCACGCACGCTTCTCATCTTCTGTGTCCAACAGCCCACAATAAATTCACAGCTGTGAATATGACAAGAAAAGAATTATCAGTAATGAATTTCAAAAACCAACAAAATCTCACCCCCACTGACTCCCATAGTATTTATTTTCCCAACTATGGCAGTAAACGGTGGGTGAGATCTGACATTCTTTCAAATTTCTATCTGTGTGTTCAGCAAAACAAAGACATTTACACAGGTTTGAAACAATCCAAGGGTGAGTGAATGATGACATAATTTTCATTTTTGGGTGAAGTGTCCCTTTAAATTAAATATGTTATTTTTGTAATGACTGAAACTACAATGTTTGTGCAATTATATTTTCTTCCCAGACTTCCCAACGGCGGTGTATATGAACATATTTAGGACATGCGTATGTTATATTTATTGATAATATATAATCTCACCATTTATTTATAATTGAATATAAATACGTAAATATATTATCTAGAACACGTATGAGATTATATTTACAAAAGGTTCAATTAAATTGCAGGTTTGTCTTGTATTTACTTCAAGCTGCATTATGTCTTTAATATTCAATTATATTTTAAAATAAAAGTTTTTTTTGTTGTTCTTTGATTAGAAGGATCTCCGTAGCAGTAACAGTTTTTTTGCATTTATATTCTGTATAAAAAGCAGACTGAACACACTGGATTGCAAACATGCATTGTAATGCCTGACCATCACAGATGCAATGGTTCGTCAATTTAAAGGAATATTATGGGTTATTTTCACTGTCATGTCTGTGTTTGTGTCCACGCTGACAATTTCAACTCAAACTCAATCAATCCACATAATTCCACTTTTTAAAGAACAATTTACAACACAATTCAGATAACAAACATGAATAACATTTTCATAAACATGTTGAGCTTCTATTTAAAAATGAGATGAAGTGAATCAGAAACGATGCTGGACACAGACAGCAGGTTAATAAGAACCCATATATTCCTTTAAGTCATAACAAACGCATGCAACAAGCATAAGATTGGCTCAGAAAAGCCCCGTGAGCGACTCATGCGTTCACACCTGAGACGCGTTACTTACTGATCTAAACCCTTTGATTCAGACCAGAGTGGAGAAGCCTAACGCTGAGCGACACGTCCTGCTCTGCTAAAACAAAGCCACACAGGAGAAAAAAACTAGAGTAAGATTCAATTGAGGACGAAACGGAAACTATTCCTGAAGAAAATCTGTTCCGGCTGGTTGTTGGGAGTCGTTATGAATGGATGCTAGGGTGTTGCACAAATAATGTGGCTGCGTCCGAAATCGCCTACTTCCATACTATCTAGTAAGTGAAAATGAGTCATGAATAGTATGTCCGAAACTTCAGTATGAAAAAACAATAGGCGAGAAATACCCGGATGGTCCACTACTTCCGCCGAGATTCATGAGTGTGGATCGGACGGACACTTCTCTATCCCATGATGCCACGGGAGCTGAGCAACAGTCACATTTCAAAAGTAAATCAAATAAATATTGCGGAAAACTTTAATGCATGTTTCTCGTAACGAGTTTTTATCAGCCCTCACGTGTAGGTTGTTGTGAATACGTCATAGGTAAAAGAACATATGGGTCACATGACCATAAAACATGGCGGATGAAGAATGTCCCAGATGTATTCATACTACTCCCACTCATACTATAAAGAAGGAAATGTTTTAACGGCCGATAGGTAGATACTTATTCACATTCAGAACGAACTGTCACAGTGTGCCATTTCAGACGTCTTCCAGGGCCGGACTCGGACACAAATTCAGGACAGGATATCCCACACACATCCAGGCCACAAACCACAAATCTATTTAGAAATCCTATTTTTTATTAAATGTAGAATGATTTGTAATCATCACACAATGCGCCATCAATGCTTAATTAAACGGACAGTGCATTGTTTATGAGCAAAATAAATTTAGTTTGGCTTGAGAAAGTTTCAAGAAAACAAATTTAATCACGTTTAAATGATTTATACTGCAAGTCTATCTAAAACTGAAGAGTCATTCGATCTTTAGGTTTTATAATAAAACAACAAATACACATTACAATCTTAAATTGTATGTGTGAAGAGAAACAATTGCAACAATAATCTCTCCTGCACTGCTTTATGACTGTTTTCCCTTTAAATGCTAATGACGCTAGAAACGTGAATGTCACTTTGTCGACGGTCCCTAAATTCACAAATATTGAATGTCCAACATCAAGCCAACTTTATGTCAGTCTTTTATGGTGTGCTTTTACTGACAAATGTCAAGAGCGCGTTATTTTAGCGCGAAAGTACGTCAATGTTGATTTGTTTTGCTCAGGCACAGAACTGGACGCGCGCCCTTAGATGCTCTCAGCTCGCACGCGGAAGATGCTTTGCTCGTGCCTGCATTTCTTTTCCTCTTGCACAAAATTGGACGCGTGGCCTTTGATTCCCTGGGCATAAGCAGCACTCGTCCAGTTTTGAGCGAGAGCAAAAGAAATCCGCATGCGAGCGACGTACTTTCGCGGTACAATAACGTGCTCTTGACATTTGTCTGTAAAAAACGCCACAGCTGGCTGGCAGCAGGCCAAATCAGTCGAATTGTCCCGGTTCTCCAGTTGGACAGTCCGGGCCTGGAGTCTTCTGTATTGTAAGTGGTGGCTAGGGGATTGATGGGTGATTGCTAAGGTGTTGCTAGGGTTTTCTGAGAGGTTGCCAAGGTCCTCATATGATGACTTGGTGTACAGACATGATCTCTAGATTCTCCTTCAGGGCAAATCAACACCCAAATGTTGACACTTCCAGAGCTGTGAGCTCATTTTTGAATGCGTTTCATTCTAATGTGACGATCACAGTTAAGTTGAATGAGGAGCATGAGAACTCACAGCTGTGATGAAGTTGCTGGTTTGAGACTGGAGCTCCGGCTCTTTGTTGTACAGGATGGATGTGATGACTTTAGGTGGAGACGGGGAGGGCGTCGGAGAGGAGAGGTAAGATCCCGCATCGCTGCCATGGCAAGTCTCCATGGCAACGGAAGGGTGATGCTGGACCGAGCTGGACGAGTCTGCGTTCTCCGAGACTAGAGACGGAGAATCAGAGGTTCAGAAATGAAACATGTTTAACTTCTCCCTTATAACAAACAACATCACAAACGGAAAGTGCTCAGATGCTTCAGTGTAAATAAAAACGAAACCTGCCTGCTCTCTTTTCTAAAAAGAAGATTTGGTGGAGAATGTTGGGAATTGAGTCTCAAGTCGTTCACTTTGATTGTGTGGAAACAATCGTTTCTCTGCAGATGTCAGTTTTTGTGTATTTTCAGTTAATAGGTGAAGGGTTCTCTCTCTCTTCATTGCTTTGTTTTTTTGTCGGCACACACCCAACTGGCCCCTCTCGTCTGTGTGCGGAGTTTCCATGGCCTCTATTATACCAAACAAACAGCGGCAGAGTGAGAGAGGCCCACTTCCTGTTTGACACTTCCTGCCGTTCACATAGATGTTCTGCTCACACACACGCTCACACACGCCACGTCTGGGCCTTGATCAGATCTGTGCAGAAGTGTTTTTTGGAGAGCAGAAGTGAAGTCAGACTCACTCATAGACGTGTGTGCGGTGGAGTCATGCTCCAGCTCGTCCTCTTCGATGCAGTCGTAAGGCCAGTGAGAGAGAGACGGGTGTGAGGGGTACAGGTGTAGACTGAGAGATCCCAGCAGTGATGACGAAGACTGACTGCTGGATGAAGACGAGCTGCTGTTAGAGATGGTGGAGTGAGGTCTCTTAAACGGCGTGGAGTGATCGAAGGACGACACGGCTACAGACGCCCTCATCCTCGACTCTAAGAACACACACCAGAGAAAACACGTCATTTACATTTATCATCTCTCAGCATATTCAATCCTGACATTCCTTTGATCGGTTCGAGGTATATCAGTCAATGCTGAACATCTCTCTGTTCATTATGGGAAGAGACCTGATCAAATCCTCTGAGGACAGTTTTCTGCTGGAGGTGTGTGATGCCCGACACATTCGTCACATGTGAATCATAAAGTTCAAACGCTTCAGATGTTCTCACACAGACACGGATGAGAAAACGAAGACACAGCTGAAACACCAGATAAGATTCATACAGCAGATAACTGCGTTTCAGATGAAGGTCATTTCACCGCTCGCCACAGCCACATCTCGCACCAAACTCTGGTCGAATTCATTCTAAATCGTTCTTGAAAAACATGACTATGTACACTACTTTTCCATACTTTTGTTTACATCTACACAACAACGTACAAAAAACTGAAAAGTTATCTTTTGTGATTTTTAAAAGTTTGCACTTTGAAAGCTGTCGTGTAAATGAACGGCCAACATGCACAAAAGATTTGACTTGAATATGTCACGTAAATCCCCCATGAAACGTCTTTTTCCTTAAAGGGGGCCGGCGTGCGATGTCTGCACCAAACAGAACTGCAGAACATAAGGTGGTCCCTCCCCCAAACACACACCATTGGCTGAGCTCATGCCTGTCTTTGTTTGATTTTACAGGTGACACAGAAAGGACGTCACGTCACGTCACGCTAGTTCCTTTCTACACAAACACGATGATGCCTCGCTCGTGAAGACATCTTACCTTTCGAAATGTAGTCCACGGCCCGATCGCTGATGGCCGAGTCGCTGGGTTTAATGTCCATAAACGGCTTGTTTCCGATTCCCATAGAAACCATCTCCTGCATTCGCAGCTCTGAAAAGAAAAGCATGCGGACGTGAGACACGAGACGGCGGCATCATCACGCGCACGGCTCAGATGTGAGAAGCGCTCACCTCGGTTGCGTAAGGCCTGTCTCCACAGGATTTTTCCGATCACGGCGGTCCACACAGCCTTCACGTCTCCAGAACAGGCCTGAAGGATGAAGGTGTCCTGAGACTTCCGTCGGCGGAACCAGATCTCAAACCTCAGTCCGCTGCTGCCCACATTCTCCGTCATTCCAATCTCAGCCGTCTGAAGAGATACGGCACAATGACGGACACGCCGCGAACAGAATCTGCGCGTTTAACTGATCGGTCTGTACCTTGAAGGACTGCTTGTAGATGTAGATGTCATATCCTCCTTCTATCTTTTTGGTCTTGCTGAAGAGGATGAGGTCCTCGAACAGGAAGACGTGACGGAGGTTTTTTTTCCGTCCGCACCAGACGATGAACTCATCTTGACATCTGAGCTGACCCTGTTCCTTCAGATTCACCTGAGAAAACCACAACGTCAGACTTTCAACATATCTTCTCTTCATCAGATCACACGGGTCCAAGCCTTCCCACGATGCATTGCACCAAGCTCAAAAACACAAGATGATTTTTTACTTTATCAATACTTTTCCTTTAAGTCTCGTCTGTGTCTCAGATATTTCTCTAGGATTCAAATCGAATCTCTTGAGCTAGAGGAGATCTCAGACTCCACCTACATCACATCCACGGATGGCGTCCATGGCCAGCAGGTCGTTGCCGTGGCGCAGCTGGAATTTGACCATCTCTTCAGCCGTTCTGAGGTCAGCGAGCTCCTGCTCGTGTGATTGGTCGCATTCTTTAATGAGATCTTTCAGCAGGAGGGCGTATTTACTCATCCTCTGAATGGGCTTCAGCAGGTAAGACGCCAGATCCATCTTATCACCCAACTCCACCTGTTTATTCTGATGAAGACACATGCACAGCAGGTGTGAACTTCACATTCGGTGTTGGTGTAAACATCTGGACAGGAAATGATGCGGCTCACCTTAAAGAAACTGTTGGCGTGACTGGTTAACAGGGCATCTGACCGAGGTTTGTTTTTGCTGTAAAGCGCGTACATCCCAAACTGTTCCTCCTGCCCGAGGATTCAAAACAAAGAAATGTCAAATGTAAGGATATTATACTCATTTGTAAATGTGTGCATGAAGTTTATGCAAGTTGATTTATCCATTTACACTGTATGTATTTTTTATACATTAAAGCTTCATAAAATTAATAAATAAAAAAGAATGAAGATATAGACAACTTAGGAAGATGTCAACACTGGTCCAGAAAAACTTCCGGTTTCATTTTTTATTTTGTTTATTTTAATTGTATACATAAAATCAAATCTCGAAGAGTTCTGTTTAACATTGAAATTGAGTTAGAAATGTTCTGTCGGTTGTATTCTGTTCAAACGTTTGTTCCTGAAACAGGAAGTTGCTGGACCGGCATTGTTTGCATTTTCTAAAGTGGTCTGTACATTTAGTTTTTAACATTGAGTTATTATAGTTTAGATTTTCGCTTTGTTTCGTATTTATTAATGTTTTAAATTAGCTAATATTTGTAAATTTTTAGTTTTCATGTTAATTTTAGTTAAATATTTAGCAACTTTGTTCTATGCTTTTATCATTTTATTATTGATTTGTTTATTTTTTATGTTGCTATAAATGATGAATTAATTTTATTGTTTCGGTTTTAGTTTTGTTTATTATTTCAATTTTAATGCTTTAAAGGGGCGATCAATTAAGACCTCAATTTCAACCCGAGCTGTTGTTGTATAAGAGGGAATCGTATTCAAGCGAACATCCTGTAAGTGTCAGAACTGAAAACGGCCGTGTTACTGAAATTACAGCTGTTATTGACACCAGACTCAGCGAAGGCCAGGTCCTGGAATGCACCTATCTATGACTGAAGAACTCCTCCACAGAAAAATATCAACGACTACTTCTCTAGCCCCGCCCACTGGTTCGTGAATGACTTTAGCCACACATAGTACACACTCCCGCATTTGTGATGATTGACAAACTGGTAACCATAGCGACATATTTTTCGGCTAAAGATTTGTTTTGTCCGTCGGTTTAAACTAAACCGCTGATATGCGCTGTGTTGTGTTTATGCTCGGAAGGCTCCATCACACAGCGCTCTTTTGCTGTGTTGCCATGTTTGTGCTATGCATCACTATTGCTTTGTTAGAGATCGTTTGATATGCCCTGATAATGTGTAACCTAACGTTACGTGTCTAACCAAATTCACAGAAGGCTCCAACTAAGTTTACTAAGAAAACTGCTATCCAATCACAGCAGTGGGCGTTTACTTCCAAGTCTTCAATGTGGCACGCCCATTAAAACCGAGCGTTTGACGACCCGGCCTCAAAACCCGGGTAGAAATAGCCTATTACTTATTGATTTTGAAGTTTTTAAAAGTAAAAACCACACGAACGTCATAAGTAGACCTCAGACAACCATATAAAACAATAAAAACAGCCAGTTCAGCACACCTTTAAACTTATTTCAGTTTATTTCTGAGGCAACATTTCGATTTTTCATTAGTTTATATTTTTTCCAATAATTTTAAGGCCAATATTTTAATTGATTTGAATAAACAGAAACGCTTTCGAAGTTTTAATTTTAGTAAACTAAAATAAATATAATTTTATCATATATCATGATATATTTTTTGCTGGAAAATTGCAAACATATTAATACCAGATTGACTAAAAAAAGATTTATTTTTTAATAACAAATGAAAATGTTTGTCATTAATTTAAAAACCTTACTTTTTCATCACAAGTGTTGGGTAAATTACTCAGAAAAATTAATTAATTAATAGTTACTAATTACATATTCAATGGCGTAATTAGATTACTGTACAAATGACTCTCTCCAAAAAGAGTATTTAATTACTTATTACTAATTACTTTCTATATCCTACATCAACCTTGATTGGAACTGATTCAAGGATAGACATGAAACAGTTCATTTCATAAATTAAAAAAATAACAAATAACTACAGAAATGATTCTTATTAACTGACCAAAGTATACAAATGTGAGAATTATACATTCACGCATACATTTTAAAGTTAGACTTATATTCAATAGTGGAAATAACATCAAAATTACATTACACAGTATTTAGTTCAATTACATCAGAAGTAACTGTAATTAAACTACAGACAAAACAAGAGTAATCCCTTACTTTACTTTTTCAGGGGAAAAGTAATTCAATTACAGTAACTAATTACTTAGTAAATAGTTACACCCAACACTGATCATCACACACGGGCAGTGATTTTTTTCCCTGCAGTTCCTCGAGTCACAAACAAAACGCTCCGGAAACATGAAAATAATCTTATGAAGATAAACACATGGTGGAATCTGCTGCACGGCTGTAAATGAAAGATGATTTGACTCACGTGTCGCAGAAAGCATGCGCTGACAGACAGCGGCGAGTGAGCGCAGCTCTCCAGATCCTTCAGAAAATACTGACTGTGAAAGTCACACAACTTCTCCAGATTCCCGAAAACAATACTGCGCTTCCCTCGCAGATCCTGCGGCAGATCCAAACGCTCCATCTCAGGGAAATAATGTTCAATGATGTATCTGAGAGAGCGGACGTACTCTCGCTCTGTAGAAATCATCTCATCCATGATGTGCTGGATTTTACTGAAAACCACAGTCGGGTAGAATGAACATCTCCGCTTAAAGAGGTGACATCATCATCATCATCATCATCATGTCCATCACTCACCTGCTGTGTCTCTTGATGTCTCCATCGCTGTGTCGGCTGTGGACTCTGGGCGGTGATGACAGACTGTGACTGCGGATCAGCGCTGGACTCTGGAGTTTCTGCTCCACGCACACGTTGTTGGTCACCTCCAGACCTTTGATGTAGACGCCCGTGTATCCGTGATGACCTGCATCCGTGTGACCTTTATCCCGGGCCGTCAGCTCGTAGCTCACGGTCTTCATGAGTTTCTTCAGCGGTTGCTTACGGTGAGGTGTGGC
This sequence comes from Triplophysa rosa, assembly GCF_024868665.1. NCBI lineage: Eukaryota > Metazoa > Chordata > Actinopteri > Cypriniformes > Nemacheilidae > Triplophysa > Triplophysa rosa. Next base: position 840,609 of record NC_079897.1, read on the forward strand.
CGGTGAATGAAGCGGCTCAGAGTGGCAGGAGGCCGAAGAGTCGACGGTGCAGTCGCTGTCGGTGTCGTCAAACGGAGACGGCGAGAGTTTACCGCTCTCTGAGAGGAACGGGAAGGGAATCTGATTTTTAGAGAACGGGCCGGCAGAATGAGGCTTCCCATCGTCAAAATCAAACGAGGAGTTGAGCGAAGGAAGCTCACATCCGGTCGGAGTGTCCGTGGGTTTACTCAAAGTCTCGGATGAACTGGACTCTTTCGGGTTAAGCGGGGCAGAAGAACCCTTGGCCAGTAGTTCCTCAAGATGCGTTTTGGTTTGCTGGCACTTCTGCCAAACCGTATTCCACTGCTGAAGCTCCAGCGGGCTGTCGAGGTTTAACACCATCTGGTTGAGCGTGCTGAAGTTGTCTAAAGAGAATTTAGTGGCTTCGCTGTGGTAATCCCGCAAAACCTGCAGAACCGTTGAGCTGAAACCCAGCGTATCATCATCCACCCTCAGATGACAGAAATAATCCTGACAATGAACCAGCCACTGGTTTGCCTGTGTGACAGACAAGAATATTATAGTTTACTAAAAATACAAGAAAATGCGTCTGTTCGCTGAATAAATATTTCAATAAATATTCAAAACAGAACGGAAAGGAGAAAATTAAAATACGTTTCAGCTGAATCACTACAGTAAAACTGGAAATTAAAAAACTAGTCTAATAAATAAGACTAATGAAGACAAATACAATAAATAATAATATAACAAACTAATAATAAATAAACTAGACTAAAATTGACTAAGAAATTAAACCTAAACACTGTAGCAACATATGAATAAAAACTCAAAATAAAACTTAAATAAATAAAATGAAAAATAAAATGACAAATACACAAAAAATTTTGATAAATTAACATGAAAACTAAAAAATAAACAAAAATAAAAACAAACTTAATTATTAATAAAACTTCAACAACGCTAAAAAAGACATTTGACCAGTTATCATAAGAAGACGTTTAAGCCAATTTTATTACACACAAAAGCGATGTTTTACTTGCAAATGTTTAACTTGATATTAAGTCGAGTATAACAAAAAATTAAAATGACTTAATATGATATTTCCACGACCTAAAATCAGAATTGAATGTTTTCATCTATTAGTATGAATACGTTAGCTTGAAGGTGGTGTGTTTTAAAACATTGACAAAATCTGGATTCATTTTTTATACCATCACTTTGCACTTCAGAATCCAGTCTGGAAGCTGAACGCTACTGGACATTTGAAAAGGGGGAGGAGTCACTTAATATGTTCGGCTCTAACTTCCTGTTTCACTGGAAATTGTCAATGCATCAAATAAATTAAGCTCTCAAGGCACTTCAGTGGCTCTTTAAGACTTGATGAATTTCACAACATGAAACTGAAACTCTAGCGCCTGTTGATGTGTATAATTGTTTACCGATTCATAGAACTCGTAGAGGTTGAGCAGGAGCTCCAGGTGGTTCTTGCGTGTTTGGCAGCGCGGCAGGATGGAGGTGACGTGTTCTCTGAACTCCAGCAGATCTGAAGAAGCGGAGAACGCTTTCGACTCCTTCATTAATGCCGCAGCTTTCTTCTGCTGTTCCTGTAAACATCACAATAACACATTAGTCAGATTTATGACCTCTTATAGACCGTCATGGTGAAACAATGAAACTTACGCTTAGCTCAACAAATAAATTCAAAAACATCGCACTGTTCAGAGAGAGAACTGGGACACTTACTGTGGCGTCTTGTATGAACTGGGCGAGATTCTGTCTCATGTCCTGAATGGAGCTCAAACTGAGAATGTAAGAGTCCAGAGGAGCCAAATGTTTCTCACTCTCCACACAAAACCATTTCTTAACCTGAGCAGAGAGTACAAACATCCAGAGAAACATGAGCATACAGCAATCTCTCATCAGATCAAACTCATCTGGGAATAACAAACAGATTACAGATGAGTGAGAGACAGTACTGCTTTATGTGATCTCTGACCTCCTGATGTTGCTCGTGGATGGAGTGTTCTTCCAGCAGTTTCTCAAGCTGCTGTAGGGTTCTGTTAGACAGAATCACCAGTTTATGAATCTCTTCATCCACCTGATTATACAGAGTGCTGACCAAATCCACAGCATCCCTGTAATCACATCACCACATCCCAATAAACAACAGTTCTCAACACCTGTAACATTCAGCTGTAAATGTGCATTTGGAACTTTTCGCTAATACTGAGCTGCAAACACAATGGTTTCGTCATTTTTTTAATGTTTTATTGAAATCAACAGCAACAGTGTGAATCAAAAGTGCCATTCAATTCTTGACTCAAAAGGCCGTTATGAGATGCAGCGTGTGCATGTTCAAGAATCAAACAGTCAAATTCACTTTCATATGTGATATGCCATCTACTCATCTACAGTAACTAATGAGACCAGAAGAGAATAATCACAGCAGACACGCAGCAAACCTGCACAAGACACGCAGAAAACGTGCAGCAGACACAGCAGATGCGCAGCCGGCGCAAAGCAAACATGCATCAGACACGCAGCAGAGCTGCAGAAAAACCGCAAAATGCATGCAGCAGGCGCAGGGCAAAAATGCAACAGACACACAGCAAGTGTGCAGCAGGCACACACATCAGACATGCACAAAAACGTAACAAGTGTGCAACAGACACACATCAGACGTTCAGCAGAGATGCGGCAGGTAAGCACAAACACGTAGCAGACATGTAACACATGCAACCGTTGCAGCGCAAACACGCAACAGATACACAGCAGGCGTGCAGTAGACATGCATTATTTGTGCTGCACGCATGCGCACACATGCAAACATGCAGCAGACATGCAAAAATGTGCAGCGGACACGCAGCAAACGTGCAGCAATACCTGTAGTTCTCATTTTCACACATATCCTCTTTCCTGATGCGTGCCAGAAATGTCCCACCCTCCATTCTGAGACGGTTCAGTTTAGCATCTTCCAGGATATTCATCATGAGATTCTTCTGCAGACTGATGACCTCCGACACCTCCTACAGAACATAACACACTGAACTTCAATCATTTTGCGGACTCTCAAAAAACTAATGGACATCAGCAGCATCCGTCTGAGCAATCATCCATATTCCACTGAACATCACACACAGAGCCACAGAGTGAGGATTACCGCAGATGACTCCAGACCGCTGATGTTGTTTAGCGTCTCAATCGAGCTCTGAAGGGAGGCGATCGCCACACTGCAGCTGAGAGCAAACGGATCGATTTTCTGCCAATTAAGAAAACACTTTAATTGTAGATTAAAAGTATTCTACACCCCAGTCGGATGTAGTCGTGTCAGAATATTTCTCAGTGTACCTGTCTGAAGTGAATGTAGTGGCTGTGGTCATAAGAGAAGGTGCCTTCCAAATCTCTTGTGAGCTGAGAAGAATCAATGTGTTTCTGTAGAGCTTTCAGAGACGTCAAGACTTCAGACTGTGAGGAATAGCCACAGTCAACACATCATCATACAAGAGAGAGACACTTCTTAATACACTTCACAAAATAAACGACACAGACACAAAGACAGAACTTCTAACAGGCCGGAGTCTAGCTGGATGAGACATTGTTACTATGCTTTCTGAGTATTCTTAATGGTTGCTTTGGCATTACTACTGTGAATGTGGGTATTCTTGAGTGGTTGCTATGGCGTTACTACTGTGATGTTGGTATTCTGAGTGGTTGCTATGGCGTTACTACTGTGATGTTGGTATTCTTTATGGTTGCGTTTGGCAGTTACTACTGTGATGTTGGTATTCTGTGTGGTTGGTATTGGCTGTTACTATGGTGATCTGGGTATTCTGAATGGTTGCTATGGCGTAACTACTGTGATGGTGGGTATTCTTGTGTGGTTGCTATGGCGTTACTACTGTGATGTTGGTATTCTGTGTGGTTGCTATGGCGTTACTATGGTGATCTGGGTATTCTGAATGGTTGCTATGGCGTAACTACTGTGATGTGGGTATTCTGAGTGGTTGCTATGGCGTTTACTACGTGATGTTGGTTATTCTGTGTGTGCTATGGCCGTTACTACTGTGATGTTGGTATTAACTGTGGGTTGCTGATGGCGTTACTACTGTGATGTTGGTATCTGTGTGGTTGCTATGGTACCTACTGTTGAATGTTGGTATTCTGTGTGGTTTGCTATGGCGTTACTACTGTATGTTTGGTATTTCTGGTGGTCGGTTGGTATGGCGTTACTTACTGTGATGTTGTATCTGTGTGGTTGCTATGGCGTTACTACTGGTGATGTTGGTATCTGATGTGGTTTGCTATGAGCGTTACTACTGTTGATGTTGGTATTCTGTGTGGTTCATGCGTTACTACTGTGATGTTATGGTATTTGTGTGGTTGGTCATCGGCGTTACTACTTGTGATGTTGGTATTCTGTGTGGTTGCTATTGCGCGTTACTACTGTGATGTTTGGTATTTCTTGTGTGGTTGGTATGGGCTACTACTGTTGATGTTGGTATTCTGTGTGGTTGCTATGGCGTTACTATGTGATGTTGGTATTCTGTGTGGTTGCTATGGCGTTACTTATGTGATGTTGGTATATCTGAGTGGTTGCTATGGCGTTACTACTGTGGATGTTTGGTATTCTGGTGTGGTTGGTATGCATTACTACTGTGATGTTGGGTATTCTGTGTGGTGCTATGGCTGTTACTACTGTGATGTTGGTCTTCCTGAGTGGTGCTTATGGCGTTACTACTGTGATGTGGTATTCTGTGTGTTGCTATGGGTTACTACTGTGATGTTGTATTCTGTGGTGGTTGCTATGGCGTTACTACTTGATTGTTGGTAATTCTGGTGTTGGTGATGGCGTTTACTACTGTGATGTTGGTATTCTGTGTGGTTGCTATGGCGTTACTATACTGTGATGTTGGTATTCTGAGTTGGTTTGCTATGGCGTTACTACTGTGATGTTGGTATTCTGTGTGGTTGCTATGGCGTTACTACTGTGATGTTGGTATTCTGTGTGGTTGCTAAAGGCGTTTACTACTGTGATGTTGGTGTATTCTGTGTGGTTGCTATGGCGTTACTTACATGTGATGTTGTATTCTGTGTGGTTGCTATGGCGTACTACTGTGATGTTTGGTATTCTGTGGTGGTTGCGTATGGCGTTACTACTGGATGTTGGTATTGAAATGTGTGGTTGCTATGGCGTTACACTGTGATGTTGGTATTCTGTGGGGTTGCCTTATGGCGTTACTACCTGTGATGTTGGTATTGTGTGGTTGCTATGGCGTTACTACTGTGATGCTTGGTATTCTGTGTGGTTGGTATGGCGTTACCTACTGTGTGATTGGTTGGTATTCTGTGTGGTTGTCTATGGCGTTTACTACCTGTGATGTTGGTATTCTTAATGGTTGCTTTGGCATTACTACTGTGATGTTGGTATTCTGTGTGGTTGCTATGGCGTTACTACTGTGATGTTGGTATTCTGAGTGGTTGCTATGGCGTTACTACTGTGATGTTGGTATTCTGAGTGGTTGCTATGGCGTTACTAACTGTGATGTTGTGTATTCTGTGTGGTTTGCTATGGCGTTACTATGGTGATCTTGGGTATTCTGATGTTTATGGCATTACTGTGTCTGGGATGTGTGGTTCGAGTGGTTGCATGGCTACTACTGTGATGTGGGTATTCTGAGTGGTTGTCTATGGCGTTACTACTGTGATGGTTGGTATTCTGTGTGGGTTGTCTATGGCGTTACTATGGTGAATCTGGGTATTCTGAGATGGTTGCTATGGCGTAACTACTGTGATGTGGGTATTCTTTATGGTTGCTTTGGCATTACTACTGTGATGTTGGTATTCTGTGTGGTTGCTATGGCGTTACTACTGTGATGTTGGTATTCTGAGTGGTTGCTATGGCGTTACTACTGTGATGTTGGTATTCTGAGTGGTTGCTATGGCGTTACTACTGTGATGTTGGTATTCTGTGTGGTTGCTATGGCGTTACTATGGTGATCTGGGTATTCTGAATGGTTGCTATGGCGTAACTACTGTGATGTGGGTATTCTGAGTGGTTGCTATAGTGTAATTATGGTGTTGTAGGTAGGTGTCAGGATGTTCCTAAGAGGTCTGAATTGTGTTTGTAAAATGGTTCTTGGCTAATCTGAGTGGTGGGTAATCTATGATGTTTTACTACCCTACAGACAGACAGACAGATACTCACTGGAACGGTCAAGTCTCTTTCAGCTTTGACTGCTGCATCTTTGTCCACCAGTAACAGAACAAAGTAAAGTGCATTTGGTAGAGAAGACTGCAGGAATAAAATCAAGGACACAGAATAAATCAGTCTGTCCAAAACACATGCACGATAACACAGATTTAGAGAAAGCTGCTGGGCCGGTTCGCACCGGGACTAGTGTGTTATCTCACCTGAAACTGAGACAGACTGGAGAACAGCACGGGTGGGGCCGGCTGCTTTCGACAGTCCACGAGAACTGTCAAACCCAGATCACGTCTCTCCTGCCTACACACAAGAGACGCATTTAGGAGTTAACTTCTCATTTTCATAACACCTTCCACCGCAGAAGAACTCGCAGAGCGCTTCAAGAGTGAGAGGACGGGTTTGATGGTGTAGAGACCAGCGGAGGAGTGAAGTGTGAATGTGTTTCTGACCTCAGTGTGCTGTAGTAATAACACAACAGATAGCTGATGTCGCTCGCTGTGAAACACACATCAGATGTACAGCACACCTGCAGAACGCCTCTCCCGCTGCGGTCCTGATTCCCTGCCGTGAGATCAGGTTCTGTCATTATCATGTATCCATTCTATCAATTATACAATACACACGTTTGGAAAAATGAAGAGACCACTCCAGCATTTCTACACGTATGACAGTCATTCCAGTGTCGGCTGAAATCCAACAAATGCAAACCTCAGGAATGACATCAAAAATGTGAAAGACTGACAGACAAAACACATGAAAACTGTAAATAAAACCCAGGCTTATTTCAACAAACATACATTTATTAACTATTTACTTAACTATTCCTAAATGCGTGTTTAAACATTAGTATTGTGCTGTTGAAAAATGAATATGAATGTGTTTTCTACTTGGTATTAAAGGTCTGACAACATTTTTGTTATTTTGACCAGTTTATCCAGTTTTTATTTTCTGCAAATACATGCAAACAGAAAACAATATTCTTACTTATAATTTGTGAGAAATGTTGTGAGTAGTTAAAAAAATCAAACAAAAATGATCGTTTCCCTTCAAGAACACATACTTATAGAGAGTCAATTCAGAAAACCTTCAAATCATTTTGGAGTGGTCTCGTCATTGGGTGTTTTTCCAGAACGTTCCACAGTGTTCATATATATTTGATATATGTTGTTCATCCCTAACTTCATCTCTAGTTCTAAAATGAAAAATGGTTTCGTTGTCTCCTAATTTTGTTGCCACATTAGACCAAATGTAAAATGTTCTCTCATTTGTAAGTCACTCTGAAACACACATGTCAATGTAAAAACGAAAAATATTCAGATTTTAATATTCATTGAGCTTTTGTCATACGCACCGGGAAGCTGTATGACACCGGAGGTCAAGAGCTCCTGTTTGACCTGTGTCATGAGAGAGGACACAGACACACTGCTGACAGCGGGGGGCGCTGTGGAGGAGACCGGAGAGATGGACGCTTTACTGGACACTTGACATTCATCTGCACTGTTTCTTCTGAGACTCGACCGAAGTCCATCTTCAGACAGACCTAAAACACATCGCGTCATCACATTAGAGATAAGTGAACCATAAAATTAAAAATTAAAAAACTTGAGACTATTTTTACTTTTTAACCTTTATCTTCTTATAATAAACACTTTGAGTCCAACAGATGTTTGGCGGAAACTTTACTTCCAGTGAAGTGATTTTAAAGAGAAACAAACATCATAGGGAAAATATGTACATGGAGGAGTATTTACAAGTCTCAATACGTTATAAACACACATTTAATGGCAGTCGGCACATGTAACTGTAAAACAAACACAAGTTTTATGATACGAATTATATTGTAGGGTGTGGATTGTTTAGAAGGTTGGAATATGGGTTTTGGGGGCACAACGTAGTCACACAGTGAGTCAATGATGAGTCACAATCCAGACCAGGTGTGTGTCTCAAACACACACACACACACACGCACACACAAACGCGCACGCACACACACACACACACACACACACGCACGCGCGCGCACGCACGCACGCACACACACACACACGCGCGCGCGCGCACGCACGCACGCACGCGCACACACACACACACACACACACACGCGCACACCCTCCACCTTTTACAGCTTATAGAAACTCTATAAAAACCCTCTCACCAGATCATTCATTCTCTTAAAGACCTCATGGAAAAAATAACTTTAGTGTCTTTTAGTCTATGTCTGCTGTAATGTCCAAATCAATTGCTTTTGACAGTATTGGACTTAGTTTAAAGGAACACCCTATTTGTGAACCTGGACAACAAAACCAGTCTTAAGGGTCAATTTTTCGAAACTGGGATTTTTACATCATCTGAAAGCTGAATAGATAAAAATAAGCTTTTCATTGATGTATGGTTTGTTAGAGTAGAGCAATATTTGACCAAGATACAACTTTTTAAAACTAAAAATAGTGAGAAAATCGTCTATGAAGTTGTCCACCAGAGGCGCTGTAGCAGGCCATTGCTGAGAAGAATCAGGTTTGTTTTGACGCTCTCTATGGCCGACCGCTGTCATGACGTTGTGGAGAGTAGATGAACACGAAAGCAGAAATTCTAAACTTTACATAGATACCAAACTTGAGTGGGTGATTCCCAAAGCGGACAGCAGCGAGTGACGTTTGTAGGCGTGTTTCTGGCCTTTTTTGGTCATGATTTTGCTGCAACCACTCACAAAAATAAAGTTTTGATATATTTACGATAGGAAATGTACAAAATATCTTCATGAAACATGAACTTTACTTCATATCCTCATGATTTTTGGCATAAAAGAAAAATAGATCATTTTGACCCATACAATGTTTTGTGGCTATTGCTACAAATATACCGCTACTTAAGATTGGTTTTGGGCATTTATGAAAAAAATGTAATTCAGCGTATGAAGATATATATCGAATAAATAACCATTATTTATGCCATCACAACATTAGTAAAACACTTGACAAAGACGTAATAGACCGTAATGCAGTTTTTTGTATAGCGCTATTCACGCACACGGCTAAACAATGCAAAACAGCATGATGAAAACAAGTCACGCACAATGTCTGTTTAAACTTCTGTCGGAGAATAGTTAAAACACTGAACAATATTTACTTGACTCTGTACACCAGACCTGAGAACTGTGGGGTATTATGGGAACCGGGTTCTAAACACTGGGGACGGAATGAAACGACAAAGGCCGAGCAAAACCACACCAGTGTCATGTGATCCGTCCTCAAAGCCACGGTCATTTGTTGTGTGAATAAAGTGTGAGGTGACCTCTCGCTCAGCTGGCCTTTGAGATGAAGCTGATATTACACGGAGACGCTTTGCTCTTTAAGACTCTCCAGCATCACTGAGGACACAATGATCCTCATTATGACCATCTGGATGGGAGGGTCAGGAACAGGTACCGGTCACATTGATCCTCCCTCCGGTGGGTCACCAGATCCTCCGTGGCTTTAAGCCCAGACTCAATGACTCGCATTCTCATGTGTGGGAAAGAATACACAGACTCTTTCAGATGGGAATTTACCTGAAACACAACATCCGTGTGTGTGACAGCGAGAGGTAAATGAGCTACAGAATTCACTTCCAACGCTGTTACAGGACGATTCAAACTCTGTATAAACCTAAATATATTTCTCCTACTCTTAAAAATAAAGGTGCTCTAAAGGTTGTTCACAGCGATGCCATAGAAGAACCATACAGTCAAAGGTTCTTTAAAAAACATCTCTTTCTTACCTTTTTATCATCTGAAGAACCTTTTTCGTCAAAAAGAACCTTTTGTGAAACAGAAATGTTAAAGGTTCTTTATGGAACCAAAAGGTTCTTCTATGGCATCAAAGAACCACATCAATGAGATTAAATGGAGAATAAATGAAAAATGTTGTTTTAGTCTCGTCTGAGTCTCAGATATTTCTCATGAGAAAAAGAGTCAGAAATGTGTGTGTCATGAGAGTTTGAGAAGAGATGTCAACAATGTGTCAAACTGAGCTCAGATTTGTCAAGTCTGCAATCAAAACTCAATATGATTGAAGATCTCAAAACATTTCTCATCACATTGACTCAAATCCAGATGATTTTACACCTCCAGACTCTTAGTGTGTTTACACAATCACACTCATTTGATTTCTCCTAAGAGAAACATCCGAGACTAAGTTTACATGAGTTGATCAATGACGGTTGTTGGTTTTTCGTGTGGCGTCTGCGCAGAACACACGGTTATTTTCACACGTATCAGCTTCCACAGAATCTTAAGAATGACTTTGGAATTTCCTTCCGGAGAGACGGACACACACGCCGGTGACCTGAAGACTCGCTCATTTAAACCTTCAATAGCAGGAAGAGTTCAACAAAAACACAACAGAGCCCTGACAACAAGTTTCTAAATGTGTTCTGTGCCGTTCGGTGCCTTTGGGCTACACAACGTAACCAACAGAGCAGAGAAATCCTCCATACCGACGCCTGACGCTCAAACATTCCAGAACACACACGCACACCAGTCATAAAATGAGCCCCGAGGAACCGAAAGCCGTCTGCAGAGATGAGTGTGTTGATTCGGCTGCGGGCGATCATTACAGACGACAGCACCGCCCTGAACAACAACAACGACCCTCAGGCTCAATGATTTGATCTGAATGACGTACGCACATTCGTCTGAAAGACGTCAAACCCGTGTGGGTTTCTTTCTTCTACAGAACACAAAAGAAGATATTTTGAAGAACGTCGACAATCAAACAACACTGAACTCCATTGACTACCATTGTATGAACACAAAACCACAGAGACATTTCTCAAAATACCTTCTGATGTGCTCCGGTTTAATAAAATCATTACCTGAGTTATCTTTGTTCCGCTTCTCGATGCCCGGGATGGCCGCCTCCAAGTCCAGTTTGCCGAAACGGAAGGCGTAACCGTTAATGAGTTTTTTGGGCAGGACAGTACTGGAGCCGCCGGAGGAGGAGCGCACTCGGTGACCTTTGACCTGTGGGGTTTTGTTAGTACGTTCCAGAGATTTGGAGCGTCTCTCTCCTGGACTGAGTTCAGCGTTCCCGACTCCGCTGTGCGTCTGGAGGACGGGAGGGCCGGTGCGAGATTCCTCACATCCCAACCATCCCCGAGCGCAGATCCTTCTCTCCTTCTGAACGGAGCCTCGCTGTGTCCTGGATTCATCTTCTTCTAGAATAGACTCCGAGCTGGATCCGAGGTTCATGGGGTTCTGCAGTGCCTCCATGTAAGATTTGCGGAACAGCCGGCGCGACTCGAAGGCCGCCGAGTCTCTGCGGTGGTGTTTCCGGAGGCCGGGGTTACTGAGGTCGGTGCTGAACGACAGCATTTTGTGAGCGCTCCGAACACATGTCTCGTCCAGGGTTGGCGTCTGGGGAAGGGAGCCGGGACTCGAGGTCGACTCCGAGCTGATGCCCACATCAGTAAGGCTGCGACTGAGGACGGGCGCAGACGCGGTTGACTCCGCCCCCTGCGAGTGCAGGGAATCCCGCGAGCTGCGGCGACTGTCGAGCGTTCCGGTGGAGCCGTGCGTGCTGCAGGTGCTCAGCTGACCCCGCAGGGTCCCGCAGCGGGCCTGCATGATGGCGTCGGCCGTGCTGGTGACGAATAAAGGGTTGACCACGTTCTTCCAGGGCGTGCGGTAGACCACGCTGCCGGTATTGAGGAGGCAGTTCTGGAGAGGGTGCAGGTTGCGATCGCGCGTTACATTCTGCAGGAATTCAGGCGTGAACACGCTGCCGTACATGCTCTCGGCGACGGGGATCTCTGTGATGGCTTGCCCGCTGCCAGACAGGCATTTTATCACCAGTTTGGCAGCCTTGCGGCCTAAAGGAACCACCTGCAGGTAGAAATCTCCCTGTCGCAGGCGAACTTTGTGCAGGGGTGCCAGCTGAAGAACGACTTTCTCATGCAAACAGAGCGGCCATCCCTTGTGACACAGCAACAGGCCTTTGAACCGAAGCTGTGGAGAGAGAATAAGAGAGAAAATCTTAAGATGTAAACACCACATTCCTTACATCAAGAATGAGCAGGGATACAAAATCCAACATGTCTGTGATCATTCATTATTAATGCAGTAAATCTTCAGACAATAAAAAAAATCTATAGAGGCAATAAAGCTTTGAAAACAACTGAACTACTGCAACGCCGCTGAAACATGTGGCTTATGTTTACCTTTATGCAACTGGCAGACGATTTATTCAAAGAAACTTAAAAGTGTTCACAGCACTAAGGAGAAAACTACCAAAAACAATAGTTTGCAAAACTACAAAGTACAAAAGCATTCTTGCAGTTACAATGACAGAGCATTTTAATAACATTATAATTTATTGCTAATTATTCTAAAAAATTCCAAAAACCTTATTTTGACATTGTTAGTGGAAAGTTTAAAAATAACGTTTCCATAACGTAAAGGTAACGTAAGTAAAAAGCTCTTAAAGGGACAGTTCACCCAATAATGAAAATTCTGTCATCATTTTCCAACCTAGTTGTTACAAATCTGTATAAATGTCTTTGTTCTGATGAACACAGAGAAAGATATTTGGAAGAATGCTTATAACAGATTTTCAATTTCAATTCAATTCAATTTTATTTATATAGCGCTTTTCACAATGTGCATTGTTCCAATGTGCATTTTGCCCCCATTGACTCCCATAGTAGGAAAAAATAACAATGGTAGTGCCCCGGAACTGTTTGCTGTCCTACATTCTTCAAAATCTCTTCTTTTGTGTTCAACAAAACAAAAAAAAAATGATTAAGAAATTTTTCCTACTATGGGAGTCAATGGGGGTCGAGATCTGTTTGGTTATAAGCATTCTTCCAAATATCTGGAACAACTCGAAGGCGAGTAAATGATGACAGGATTTTCATTTTTGGGTGAAGTGTCCCTTTAAAACGTATTCCTGTTATCTGGGTAAGCTGGTAACTCAAACTAACCCATGAGGCCAACACATTGCAAGCACATATGCAGAAACCATGATGTAAGAATGAGTTCGGTGTGTCAGAGATTTGTCGTGAAACTCACACAGGCCTCGTGTTTTATGACGTGCAGGATTCTCTTGGCAGGTAAGAGAAAGTCGATGAAACAGCGCAGACCATCACTGCGATACTGTCTCTCCACCACACTGAAGAGCTGAAAGAGGACGGTCGCTGCCGTGGAGCTGAACGGAGGGTACAGCGCTGATAAGATGCTCTGAATACAGTTATCCAGCGACTCAGAATCCTGAAACACATCACAAGAGTCACACATGACATCTTCTGACTTCTGACGAGAAACCTTTCCAGAAACAGAGAGGGTCAGATGCCACAGAACACTCTCAGCATTCAACGTTTTCATCCTGATTTGCACTTTTATATTTTTAACTTAAAGCCTTTTGTACCCTAAAGTCATCATTTAGCTTTGTAAGTCCATTTCCAAAATGCAAATATTCATCACTGAAATGCAAACATCAGCTGTTATAACTGTGGCTTTCCTGCAAAGTCGTATTGTGAGCATTCACCACAAAATACACAATAAAACAAATCTACACTGAGCAGTTCACCCGAAAATAAACATCTGTCATCACTTATTCAGTCTCATGCCATTCCAAACCTGCATGTGAGTCTTTCATCAGCGGCTTTGTGTCCATAAAATGGAAGTCAATGGTTTGACATGACATGAGGGAGAATAAATGATGAAAGAATTTTCGGTTTTGAATCCATTTAAATGTATGCACACGCACACACACACGCACACATGTATGTTTTATTATCTCCGTGGGGACAGTCCATAGGCGTAATGTTTTTTATACTGTACAAACTGTATATTTTATCCCCAACCCAACCCCTAAACCTAAAGATCATTGGAAACTTTTAGCATTATTAGATTTTCAAAAAAAATCATTCTGTACAATTTTTTGTGCCTGTGGGGACCTCAATTTTGGTCCCCACAGTGACACGAGTCCCCATGTGTTGGTGTGAATTCAGGTTTAGGTCCCCACCGGGATATACAAAAATGAACACACACACATACACAGCAGGACAGGACATCAGGAGGTCAGGGGTCGTGTCGTCCTGCACTGATGAAACAGGAAACACCTGTCAATGTAACGTCACTCACTGGACAATAACAGACTGTTACTCACACACATCACTGTATGAAATCAGTGAAGAACTGAACTTTCCTACAGGATGTGTTCACACACTCTCCTCCTACACACACACACACACAGGTCAACAACATCATTTGTAATGGTCACTCAATGTAAATGAACTTGGAGTTTCATTCCCTATGAATGTCTACAACTGCCTTAACAAAACTATAATAGTTATATCAAATTCAAATTGATTTCAATTTTGATTGTTTTTGATTGTTTGAAAATTTTGATTTAGTCACAAATCAGTTTTTACAAGAATTCACAATACAACATTATTGCAATATATCGAATAAATAAATAATGCTTTACAAGTCAAATTTATCTTTAATTTAGTTTATTTTGCGTTTTCTCCTTTTAGGCCAATAAATCACACTCACAATATCAGAGTATGAGAGGTTTTCTTAAAGAAAAATGTTAAACGGGTGTAAAACCATTCGCTACTGTGTTGAAGTATCAACCAGATACAGACATTGAAATACTTACAATATTACCATATATATCACAACATCAATAATAATCACAGGTATTATTAATGCCGGTATATAGCCTAATTAAAGCAATGAAGACAGGAGAGAAAAAACTGTATTGAAATAAGGAAAAAGAAATCATTGACACCAGGATAATTGCAAAACATACAGAATACACATTATTATTGCAAATGATGAACTTTAGAAGCATTGTGTGGGGGTGGGACAGGACCCACCCACCATAAAAAAGAAAAATCCTTAAATGCACGGCTAGCCGTGGATTATCCCGATTATACCATGGTCATCTGCCAAATTAAAGATGTAATTGATGTTTGTTTACAGAGTCATTTTTGATCAAACAGGTGAAAATGACGGTTATTTGGATAGAGGTCTGAGGGATATAATAAGGTTTTACTTGCGCTGATGAAAAGCCCTCTCACATGAAATGTCAGTGTTTGTCACGCTCTGTTGGTTCTGTATTGTCCACATGTCACAGAACTCCACAGGACAGACATTGTGTTCATCCCTCCTGCAGAACTCTCTGCTGAAGCTAATAAATGACCCTCCAGAAATACACCACAAAGAGAAATGTTATTGCTCAGATGTTACTCTTTCACAATCCATGAAGAGTCTGGAGGTGTGAATGAATGGAGATTGTGGAGGTCAAACCATCTGGATTTGAGTCAATGTGATGAGAAATGTTTGAGTTTATAGTGAGATCTTCAATAATATTGACTTGTTTAAGAGAATTTAATCTCACTGATGTGAAAGAGAAATACTGGAGATATTGAGAGATCTCATCTGTGATTTTTCTTTCTCATGGGCATCACTGCTCAAAGAAGCCGCAGGAAGAGTCATTCTGTGGAGGAAAAGCTAACAATGGAAGGAAAGGCAACAGGACTTCTAACAACATAAGACTTTTTTTAGGCTATTGGGGCGCACAGAATGCAGCCCAGGGCAGGACTGAATTATGAACTGGGCCGATAGAGACAGTGTCCCAGAACAGTTTTCTAACGGTGTCTTCAGACTTCAGGCCACATGGACACAGAAAGCCAAGGTAACATGGTGTACTTCCACAACTCACAGCATCTTTTGGAAGTCTTAAATCTGAAAGCTGCAATTTATCACCATCTCGGCTTAAAATATCAAATTGGTCGGAGCCAGGTGGTCGAGTGGTTCGTGCTCCGACATGTGGCGCCGGTGCGTCCTGGGCGACCCGAGTTCGAATCCCGGCTCGTGGTCCTTTCCCGACCCTACCCCCTCTCTCTCATCCACTTTGCTTCCTGTCCTCTCTGAAAAGAGTCTCTCTCTGTCAAATAAAGGCAAAAAACGCCAAAAATAAATCTTAAAATATCAAATTGCAGGTCACTTTATATACTGTGAGAGGATTAATCTCAAATGATGTCCAACTAACCGTAAGAAATAAAAAGCACAGATGAGATTTCATTAAATGTACGGTTCATGTCCGGCATCTTTTAGCGCTGGGGCCGCTCCATCTATCAGTTTCAAACCATCTCCAAATCCAGCGTTATATCCACCGTTTATATAACATCCATCACTCAAATGTAGTGAGCAAACACAGCTGAACTTCGGTACAACGAACGAAGCACATTGATGGGCGTGCTCTTTCTCCCGCTCTCACTGGTTGACGCGTGGGCGTGCTCTTTTTCTCGATCTCGCTGGTTGACGCGTGGGCGTGCTCTTTTTCTCGATCTCGCTGGTTGACGCGTGGGCGTGCTCTTTCTCCCGCTCTCACTGGTTGACGCGTGGGCGTGCTCTTTTTCTCGATCTCGCTGGTTGACGCGTGGGCGTGCTCTTTTTCTCGATCTCGCTGGTTGACGCGTGGGCGTGACATATCCAAACTGACATCCAATAAGGGACTAAAAAATGTTGTTACATAAGGGAATTTCATGTTTGAAAAAAACTTTCCGAACCTAAGGGGGGTGGTTCGAGCTCAGAAATATTACGTCATTCGTCCAACTCATTGTTTAACAAGTTGACAATGTCAAGCATGAGAAGCCAGCACGTTTAACAGTGTAAAGAAGTCAGAATGCATGAAATACTGTTGCGCAACCCATTTAAAGGGGTCATATGGCGTGAATACGTGTTTTTCTGTGTCTTTGGTGTGTTATAAGTTGCCCATGCGTGTATTAGACACGTAAAATTGCAAAAATTAAAGTGTCAGAACAAAAGATGCATTCTATGTAAAAGCAAATGCTCACCCAGACCTGCCTGAAACACCTCGTGTAGCCACACCCCCACAAATCTACGTCAGTTGGTGGTCTGATTTGACTGAGACCGCCCAAATGTAGACGCAAGTGAGGTGGGCGTACCTGTCAGTACAATTGAAGAGGAACCTGATGTTCCAAATATGGTCAGAGGCGTTACATTTCCCTCACACGCTTGCAGTATTCCACCAATCACTACGCACTGGTGAACTGGCCAATCACAGCACACCTCGCTTTTCAGAGCCATGAGCTTTGTTAAAAATCTGTGTGTTTCAGAGAGGCGGAGCAAAGAGGAGATACAAACATGCAAGGTGTGTGGAAAATACAGCGTTTTGAACCTTAAATCATGTATACACATTGCATTACATCTAAAACAAACCATAATATTCGTTTTAGCCGTGTCATATGACCACTTTTTCTCAATTATTCAGTATGAAATAGAGAGCACATGGAAACATTTCCTAAAGGAAAAGAGTCAGAAATCTCAAGAATGTCTCCAGAAAAGATGTCAACAATGTCTCAAACTGACATCAATCAAGTCTATATTATTGAAGATCTCAATATGAACTCAAACATTTCTCATCACATTTACCCAAAAGCAATTTTAGCAGAACCATCCGAGAAGTTGATACATAAATGAAACAACTGAGAACTCCATCAAATCTCCAGAGCTATGAAAGAGCAACATCCGAGACGGTTTTCAGCACAGATTGTTTATGTACTTACTTAACAGTGTTGGGTAAGTTACTCTGATAAAGTAATTAATTACTAGTTACTAATAACATATTCAATAGTGTAATTAGATTAGTGTATAAATGACTCTTCAAAAAGTATTCATTACTTATTACTAAATTATTTCTATATCAACCTCGATTACTTAAGTGATTCAAGGATAGACATGAAACGCCTCTTTTAATTCATTCAAATAAATAATATAAACTACATAAAGTAGTGTTATTAACTGACCAAAGTGTTACAAATGTGAGAATTATACATTAAAGCACAGATTTTAAAGTTCGACTTTGAATTTTGAGATCAAGTATTTAGTTAAATTACATCGGAAGTAACTGTAATTAAATTACAGAAAAAATGAGTAATCCCGTTCTGTACTTTTCAAGGGAAAAGTAATTAAATTACAGTAACTAATTACTTAGTAACTAGTTATACCAAACACTGTTACTTAATAACTAGCATTTGTTCATTTTAACATACAAAAAGTTATAGGTTAAAGTTTTTAAACATCTTCAACAAAACACAGCTTATGTTATAATATATTTGTGTTATGTGAAGTTATAAACAGCCTTTTTCAGTTTGCCCCCGGACCTTCCAACCAGAAAATCTTTTGTTGGGCTATACTCACTATTCTGACTATGTCGTGTGGCATATGTATAAATGTTTACCCACCCAAAGCATAACTTCAAGTGTGAGAAGACTAAACTTGAGTCTGGAACTCAGAAACTTCAAGGCGAGTGGGAGATAAGTGTCGCTTTGAAGATGAAAGAAAAATAAAAGCGGGCAAATTGAGAGGTTGTGATGTATTTCTATAAGCTTGAAGAAGTTATTTCACCTGTGTAAAGACAGTAAAAGAGTTTGAAACAGACGTCAGTGGAGCAGTGTGTGTGGCATAGGAGATGTTTCTGGTCGACCGTTGAGATCTGAACCTGTAATTATACAGTATTCCAGGTGTCCCGCTGCAGACCTGTTCTTTATTTAACACACACACACATCTGTTACAAACACGACACTGCAAACACTGTGAAGGTTTCTACAAACCACCTGAAAAACCTGAAATATTCAGCTTTGACCCACAGCACTGAGACCGACAGAAGTTTTGGTCAGACACAAGATAAAAAGAGGGACCTGAGAGATATCTACATAACACAATATCATAGACGTTTGAGATTTTGAGTTCTTTACACTAGTGACCCTTAAAAAACCTATGACAACTTCATAACACACTAAAACCACCTCACAACTGCCCAGAAACCACCTAGAACACTTTAGCAACCAAATAGCAACATCCCAGCAACCAATCACAACGCCCTACAAACTCCAAAGCAACCAATGAAATCACTGTGTGAACAAAACAACCAATTAGATCATCCTATGAATACCAAATAAACCAATCGCAACACCCTACGAAGAGCAGCAACACGCTACAACCAATCAGATCACATTAGCACTGCCAGTTAGTTTTAATGTACTTTTTTTTAGCATTTGTTCGATGTTTAGTGTCATAAAAATGGAAGTAAACATGATCGCAACTTCCGGTTCACAGGGACTTCAAGAAATCAAACCATGGTTTTATTGTAGTACAATTGTAGTTACCCTGTTTTTGGACCACAGTTTTACTACGAATACCATGTTTTACATTGTTAGTAAAACCAGGGTTAACGTTCACAAGGGTTTCCACAAATATACAGCAGAAAACCAGAAACACAAACTCTGTGTGAACTCCTGACAGTCAAACAGGAAGATCACATGAGAGTAAACCTGAGTCACATCTCTCTCTCTCTCTCTCTCTCTCTCAGCGGTTCAGAGAGACAAAAGCCGAAGCATCAGTTGTCTGGTGAAGCCTGAGAGCCCATCAGGGGAGGGTAACAGGAGAAGAGCCGACTCGAGTCTCTCTGCTGATGGAACCACAACCAAACAAAGAGTGACAGGTTAACTAAGCCCCGCCCCTCATATGCATGTGTCAGAGCCGGCTGAAAAACACACAATTATAGAGAGAACGAACACAATGAGTCGACAGCAGGAGTCTGACATCATGAACTGAACCCCACTATTAAACATCTGATGACATTCACACTTCTGTGAAGAATTATACTGTATGAACGTAAGATATCATGAATCGCAAAATGTGTTCCTGCAGCTCATGGTGTCAGAAATGACATTATTTATGATTTAATAATGATTTGATATTGCCAAATTAATCAATGTAAATGTAATTTAATGTAATATTCATTTCATATTTTGTGAAATATAAAAAACTGAAACTCTGTTACAGAATTGTTTCAAAAACACGAGGAATTTTCAATCACATTTTTGTTGTACGACTTGTTAAAGAACATTCAAAGAATAATTAAACCTTTACTGTAAAAAACTGTCATTTTTACAGATTTTATACAAAAAATGTCAGATTTTTATGTATTTTTGAAATCGATAAAACCCCCCGTAAAATTACAGAAAAAGACTGCAAATTTACAAGAAATTCAGGAGAAATTGTAATTTTACAGGGAAAAACATAATTTTACAGTTTATTTCTGGCACCCCAGCTGCCAGTAAATTCCTGTTTCTTTAAACAAGATTTTTTTTCTTACAGTTTATCTTGGAAATACGGTCAAAAACTATAAAATTACAGAAAAAGACAACAAATTTACAAGAAAAACAGGGAAAACTATTTAATATATATCCTATAATTTTACAGGAAAAAAATACGGTATTTTCAGTTTTTTCAGTTTACAGAAAGTTTCAGTTTTTTAACTGATTTTTTTGTACAGTAAGTAAATTAGTAAGACAATCTGCCAATTACATGAATGTGAACGCATTCTACCTTTTGGAATATTTGTTTAGATCCTGCATTTCACCTCATGAAAGCGACATTAAAGCAATTATGTCAATTACTCGTTTGAGAATGAATCATCATCATCGTGGCCGCCCCTCTGAACGCTTCACCTGATGTGACTGACAGCTGTCTGAAGGCTTCATATCTACACATGGAACGTCCATCACACAGCTGTGCTTTCAAACAGGTTGTCTAGTCAATCTCTGAGCAGTCACATCGCAATGACACGAGCACCCTGCGAGGTGTAATTACACGAAGGGTTAAACACGCTCTCATTTAGAGATCGATTATAGACACCGCTCCCGTAACTTCTGCTCTCATTTCAAAAAGCCAAACATGAGTCAATAACAAGCACATCAGGTCCAACCAACCAAACAGAGTGAAAAAACTCCCCTGAAAGGATTTGTTTTATTTCACGAATCATTTAAAACTGCTTTTAAGAAAAGTATACACCATGGTATCTATAAACGCTTACCGTAAAAGCATGAGAAATTAACCACGATTTACTATAGTAAAAGTGTAGTAAGCATTTCTTTTGGAAGATTACTACTCATTTTACCATAGAAAATACAACGTAGTAAATAAAAAAACTTTCCTTTTACTAGTTCTAACTTCACTACATTTAATTAACATTAAACTATAGTTACTGAAGTAAATCCATTGGTAAGAGAAGGACCCTGAATCATACCACGGTAAACATAAATACTGTGCCACGATGATAAAAGTCGAAATATCAAAACACTAGAATCTGAAAACAGTGCACAATACAGACCCCGAACAAAACCGCAGAGGAACAACCCGTAAAGAAAGTAAAGGAAAGAAGGAGGTCTCTCTCTTCTTCAGATGGTGGTGTCACTGAGGCGGGTGCTTACCTTAATGCTCAGGTAATTCTCACAGCTCCGTGACTTTACTCTGGAGTGCATAGTGCTCAACATTCAGACAAATCATAAATAAACAAATAAATAAATCAAGTTTGGTTCAGTAATCCAGTGTACGTCCAGACATGACGCGGTCATTCGCGTCCAGACCCGCTGCGTCCATGAGTGTGTCTCTCGCTCTCTGCTCTAGTGTGCGCTGTGAGAGAGAGAGACAGAGAGAGAGAGAGAGAGAGAGAGAGAGAGAGAGAGAGAGAGAGAGAGAGAGAGTCAAGAGAACAGAACAAGGGATAACAAGAAGCGTACCGATGAGAGAAGGAGAAGAAGAGGAGTAAAGAGAGAGAGGGGACCCACGAAGGAGAGCCCAGAGAGAAGATGGTGGATGAAAAAAACTCATGAACTGACCCGACAGGAAGATCGCCCGAACTTGAAAAGGAAATCCATGAGAACACTGTAGAGGAGAGAGAGAGAGAGAGAGAGAGAGAGAGAGAGAGAGAGGATCCAGCCCGCCTCCTGTCGGCCTCTCCCAGCTGGATAATGCACACTGATGCAATTTCCTTTAGCAGTGGGAAAACACAACACAACACAACCCCCCAACACAACTGCCCTGCAGGGAACGGACCTCTACCACCCCCGGCCGCTGCTCTCTCTCTCTCTTTGTCCTCACTAAACAAACGGACTAGAGTTTCAGCTTATGTTGTCAAAGAAGGAGGGAAAGAAAAGAAGACATCAGCACACCGCCAGAGCTCCAGCTCTCTGAGTTACAATAGTGTTCCTCTAAATCTTGTCAAAGACAGAGGTAATCCCTCCGCCGGCGCGGACACACACTACACATCTGTACAAGAGTCCTGCGTCAACACTCTTGAGTCTCAAACGCAGTGCCAAAAAACACATTTGATTTACTCAAACCTGTATGAGTTTCGTTCTTCTTCAGAACACAGAAGATATTTTGAAGAATGTTGATAATCAAACAACACTGAACTCCATTGACTTCCATTGCATGAACACAAAACCACCGAGACATTTCTCAAAATATCTTCTTTTGTGTTCCACTGAAGAAAGACTCCCCTTCAGATTTACAACCACATGACAGAGAATAAAAAATTGACAGAATTTTTCATTTTAGGATGAACTATTCCTTTAATTCTGGAGAAAGTATTTTATGACTCATGTTTAAAAGTTTTAACAACTAAAGATTTCAAGGTTGGATGTTCTTTTAATGCTACAAAATCATTTTTTTATTCATTATTTTCGCCTTCAAGTGTTTTTATTATGATCTAAAGTGAGGTTCTGAAATCAGGATATATTCACCTGAAAAGCACATTGACACGAGATAGAAAGTCTTGTTTTAAATAGTTTTGCTCAAAACAAGAAAACACATCTTGCTTTTCCTTTTATTTTTATTTATTTACGTTTTTTTTTTCATAATTCTTATCATTTTTTTAAGTAGGCTAATTGTGCTTCTCAAGTAAATGCATCTTCATCTAAGACGATAATAAAATATTCGCACTGGGAAAAAAAAGTGTCAGGAGAAATAAAACACACAAATGAGAAACGTTCAGACATTTATATAAAGAACTCGATGCGAGTCATTGTTGAAATCTTTTTTAGAACTTTGAAATGGTTTTCTCCATTTTCTCCCTCACTTAATCTTGTTTCTCTCTATGAGACACAACTGAGATATTCCAGAGATCTCTTTTATCATGTTTTTTATTTCACCGGGGTTTCGCGCTGACACAAACCCCATCAGATCTGAAAACAGACTACACGCGAGTGAAGGCTTTCTAGGTCAATCTGGCAGGATTTGCATGTTTCTCCCGGCATTCCTCACACCTGCGCTGGACACATGACAACGCGTGAACGTGTCTGCACGCTGCTGCGGAATGTGTGAAGCTCAAGACACGTCTGAGAAGCCCGGATGATCTTCTAGACCTGAACTAAAACATGAGAAATTGAGTTCAGCTGAAAATCGTTGTAATGTTGTATGTGAACAGAAGAGCTTGTGTACGAGTGTAATCGTCACACACACATTACCACTCAAAGCTCTATTTATATACCTGCAACAAACTTTTCAAACCCATGTGATTTGATGTCTTCAATGAAACACCAAAGGAACAAGTTTGAAGAATGTTCACGCTCCTTTCTTTTAAGTTTATGTTGTCGGTCACCAGGGGCCGGATTCACGAAACTGTTCTTAAGACGAAATATAAGATTTAAAAGATCATTTTTGTAGTAAGAATAAAATGATATGCAATGATTACACTCGCTTGCTCGGTGGCAACTGTATATGTTTATCTATACAATAAACTTTATGTGTGAAACAAGCACCTCGCATTCTTATACGGCCTATATATGTTAACATGTGATGTGTTAAACGGCATTTACGATCGCATGTTAGCTAAAATGTTAGCAAGCGTTAAGAAATGATACTATTATAATACTTTTTGTGTGTTACTACAGCATAATATTTGTGACCCTCTCCGTTTCGAGTCACTTTGTCCCAGAATAATGTAAAAAGCACTCAGTTTTTAAGAATGAAAGCTAAAGTGAGGGAGCTGGACCTTATCATTGTTATATCAACAGAAATATTCCTTAATGGCATGCAAGCAAAAGTCAAAATGATGATTCTGGCTCAATACAATACACGTCACACGTGAAACAAGCAAATATACATTAAACATCTTACCTTTTGAGATTTAAGACAACCGTGAGGCTGGCTTCGTTTTAAGATATTTACGACAGCTTTATTTCGGGAATTTCTTCTTCACTTTTTTTCCTAAGATGCATCTTGAGAAAAAAATGTAAGAAGTTTTTTTCGGGAATACATAACATTCCTAACTTCTACGTCAATTAGAATTGAAGAAAAATATATGGCAGTTCTTCTTCTGGTCCGTTATGAAATCTGTGTGAAGATTCTCCTCGTGACAATAAATAATAAACGCACACAGGTTTGGAATTGATGACCGAATAATAACACAGTTTTTTTATTCTAGGGAAAGTTGTTTTAAGAAACAATATAAAAACACAGCAGGACACATCAACAGGAAATTGTTCTGCTATCTGATGGAGATATTGAAGGTTTTTTTAATAAACACAGAATCCGAATGTATTTCAAGCAAGACTTAAATCACCACTAGAGGTCTTTCTCTCACGCCGCTGCTCTACCCGTGTGTGCTGATAACTATTAAAACAGTCACATCTCAAAACCCTCTCATCATTTACTCATCCTCCAACAAATGCATTTAAATATCTATGTTGTTTTTTACACGGGGGCTCAACATAGTGATCCATTATTGAATTGAAAATGTCCATTTTTCTCTTTAAGCACACTTAGACATCCCATTATATGTTTAAGACCGGATCATCTGGAGATGACACTTCAGTCATAGAGAAATGTTTGGTTGGTTTGGTTCATGGAACAGATGGATCTCATTTTTTGACACGCCTGTAGCAAAGCCGACAAAAATAAACCCTAAAACAAATAAACAGCTCTCACACCGGGCCGATCTCAGGCAGGTGTTCGAAACACAGTCGATGTGACAGAACGGCACAGAGTTTTGGTCAAAGACCTTCCCGGGTGGCCAATCCCAAAAAAGAGCCACAACATCTAAAGGCCATATTAACAATAAATAAAACACACTAAAGCTGCTCTTTCTCACACACGTCATCTGATACAAAAATAAAACTACAGAAATGGGCAGAAAGTAAAACCAAAGATATTAATACTAACAAGATGCGTCACTGCCGTCACAATGAATGTGAGGAATGCAACGCTCAATATGGCCGCGAAGGAAGTCCCGCCTTCCAGTAAAACGAGCCAATCGTCAATCAGTAAAGACTGAAGATTCTCTGGGGCGGGGCTCTGGTGAGGCGCTTGTCAGCCTGGGCGAGTTAGGCGACATCGAAAAAGGACATTTTTAGTGCAATTTAAGCTAACAGAACCAAAGTTATGATGTCACGGTTTACTATTGATCGGTTTCGGAAATATGTCCTTTAATTGTGATATTTGACAGTGATTTTAGAAATATCTGCCTTCCCTCGTTCAAGCAGATAGGACTGTGGACTTGCTATGACGTAAAAAGCTGCCCAGAGGCGCTGCAAACATGGCCGCCGAGCGGCACGACTGCCGTAAACGGAACCCAGCGGGAGGCCAGCGATGTCACTTCCTGTTTTTCTTCTTCAAACTCCTAGAAACCTTATTTTCTGAGATGTGAAGCGTCAGATAAGACTCTCCCCGGTGACAGCAGTCGTCTGATAACATCACAAACACACATTAATCTGATTATGGCACATTTTCCCAGAATCATAAGTCAAGTGTGTGACGCCCCCCCACGACCTACAGAAGAACCACCCCGAAGACCCTCAACCCCAATCCCGTGAGCCATTTTTAATCTTATTTCTCTTCCAATGATAAGACGACTTGGAACACTAAATCACTATGTGGGTAAATCTCATCTTTCTAACAATGAAATGAAAGGATGGTGTTTAACGGATATATTCTCTGACAGGAGTGTGTGTGAGTGACAGCGCTGAGGTGGGGTTGACGTACGGTCTGTAAGGGTCAGGTTAACATCAGTGTTTGTTGAGCGGGGGGACCCCAGCTGTGGCCATCCCGCACACATGCTCACCCAACTGTGGAATGTGACACCCTGTTCTCAGGTCAGTTAGCACCGAGGGCCACCCGCGCTTTACTGCCGCCTTCCTCCATCCATCCACCCAAAAAACTCTCAACGGTCTCATCATACGCTTATAATATCCGGATTAAACCTCCATACCCCAATCATCAGAAACATCTTTAGACCACACTGCACATACGAATGAAATCTGTCTCCTCACAGATCTAAATGTCTGAAACTGTATTTTAAGATTTGTTAAGATATTTCTGTCGAAAAACCCCCCAAACATTGAACCTAAACATTTCTCTTTAAATCTGAGCTTTACTAACAACATACTGTATATGTGCTTCAATCTGTGAAAATCATGTTAAGAACATTCTGTGAAAATATACCCTTGATATTAACATTGCTAGAGTGAGACCGTGTTAAAGATTGAAATCAATGTTTAGGAAGCCGACTTTCCTTTTTGTGCAAAATAATAAAACATTGTGTCATGTAAAAATGATTAGATCTATCATTTACAGCATACACACATACACCTTTACTACATTTGATGCTTTTAACTTCATATCTAGATACTGTATGTGACTTTATCCAAGACTTCACAGATGAGGTGACACATATTGTTACTAAAGAATTATTCAGGAGAAACATTTGCGAACAAGTTCATACGTAATCAGACTTTATTAGGCCGAAAGCACCACCTCTGAGCGATGTGAGGGGAATTCAAATCTCGTATCACACCTTCATTATCACCACCAACACAAACACTGCATGACAGACACACCACATCTTTCTGAAGTCTAACGCACGTGTGTCTTAACAGCACCTGAACATCCCATCGTATCTTTAAGAGAGATTCTGATTTATAAAGCACATCGTTTTTAGAAAAATCTAAAGAAGTTGAAACACGGCAGGTACTCACAAAGCTGTGGATGTTTGAATCCTGAGGTCAGTGTGTGTATCCACAGTCTCAGAGCTGTGGTGGAGATGTGTAGCCTTCAGCAGACACCAGAGAATAAAGACGTCAGAGCTCTGACTCCCTCACACGGCCTTCAGACAACACACGCACACGCACACGCACACACACACACACACACACACACACACACAGTAGTCTGGGAGTCAGACGCTGGTGTCAGTTGTTTTTGGGAGGGCAGGACAGCAGCAGTAGTCTCATATCAGATGAACACACACTGAATGTGTATTGTGCATTTTGGGAAGGCAGATCTTAAGAATGAAGATAGAGAAGCTCAGACCATACGTTCATGTGCCGAAACATGTACATGTGTATACACACACACGTCTGGTTTATTATCTCCGTGGGGACATACATTTATACTGTACAAACTGTATATTTTATCCCCTACCCCCAACCACACACACACACGCAGAGATGCACAGACACACGCACACACGCACAGACACACGCACGCACAGACACACACGCACACATACACGCACAGACACACGCACAGACACACGCACAGACACACACGCACAGACACACACGCACAGACACACACGCACAGACACACGCACGCACACATGCACAGACACACGCACACATAGA